>NC_081409.1:226339595-226368150 GCF_030272615.1 Cryptomeria japonica
ATTGGATAACCGCGTCCCCGAGCTCTAGGTCGAAATCTTTTGAAAATAGGACCTTCATTCACTTCAGCCATAAGGACAAATAAAAAGCCCTTATCTATACCCATATTGTGATATGCATTTGCGGCTGCAGAACGAAGTACTTTTAATATGGGATAACATGCTCTATGAGGCATCCAATTCAGTATCGAAAGTGCCTCCATATAGGTACAACCACGAAGTTGATGAGCTACTCTACGTGCTTTATTAGAAGACATACGTACATGTTTAGCTACAGCTCGTATTTTTCTAGTCGAAGCCCTATTTATAAATTTCATCTTCATCCTCCACAATGAATTAATGTATACTATTTACAACGATACTTTTTTCTCGTTTCTCTCTTTTATTTATTTATTTTTTTTTTTCATTTTTTGATTTTTTATCCTTTTTCGCATGTCTCTGGAAAATGGAAGTAGGTACAAATTCTCCTAATTTGTGGTTTATCATACAATTTGATATAAAAATGGGTAAATGTGACTTTCCATTATGAACAGCAATGGTATGACCGATCATTGCGGGTACAATGGTAGATCTCCGGGACCAGGTTACTATTATCTTCTTCTCTTTATTCATATTTAGATTATCTATTTTACTCAACAAATCATTAGATACAAAAGTATTTTTTCTTAGTGAACGTGCCATGGTTAATTACCTTTCTTTTTATTGATAGAAAAAAAAATGGATTTACAACTATTCTTACTTACGTCGACGAAGGATTGAAACATCACTATATTTATTTCTTTTCCGACTCTTTTTTCCAAGTGCGCTATAGCCCCAAGGGGTCAGGGGTTTTTTTCTGCCAATTGGAGCTCTTCCTTCACCACCCCCATGAGGATGATCCACAGCATTCATAACTACTCCTCTTACTTCAGGACGTTTACCCAGCCAACGTTTTGACCCAGCTTTACTTAAAGTTCTATTTTTCCATTTAACGTTGCCTACTTGTCCAATTGTTGCTAAGCAGTTCTCAGATATTAAACGAACCTCCCCAGATGGTAATCTTAATGTGGTCAATCGACCTTCTTTTGCGATCAATTCTGCCACAGCACCCGCTGCTCTAGCTAATTGTCCGCCTTTTCTGACTTGTACTTCGACATTATGTATAGTCATGCCTAAAGGTATATTGGTTGAAGTAGACCTTTAATTTGTAAAAATCCCTTCCCAAACTGTACAAGCCTCTCTCAGGGCATATAGCTTTCTGGATGTGAATAAATATTTATATACTCAATATATATATCTATATAATATATATATATACACATATATCTATTTTATAGATAAATTTCAAATGAAGGGGATACTTTAAATTCCTTATGTCCTTATTCTGTACATCCTAGGTTTTTTTATTCCATCATCTGGCTTATGTTCTTTTTTCATGTAGCATTCAAAATGAATGACTTTATCAAATTACGTTAATGCTTTCGCATCTCTCGGATAACGTAGGAGGCATTTGAAATAGAAATTTTCTTTTTGAAAAAATAAAAATATTTTCACTGTTCAGCTTTGAATCTGCCTTTGACCATCAAATCAAATGTGAGTTACTTGTCTTTCTCTTCGTAACAAGGGTTCCTTTACCTTAGTTGTTTCTGCTTCAGACAATTAAGTCTTCTCCATATTATCATATCTCTGGAGTCAATAATTCTAGAAACTATTGAACTCAATCACCCACTGCTCTTTATCCTTAGTTTCCCTTTGGGGTTGATCCCATCAAACTATCTTAGTTGGATCAGTGATAGATTTTAAGGTTTTGCTGTAAACCCAATCGGTTATTTTTGATCACGTAAATTAATAATTCAAACCGCACTCAAAGGTAGGGCATTTCCCATTGATATGGGAGCTCTTGGACCGGACAGAATAGTATCTCCAATCATAATCCCCCTCGGATGCAAAATATATGTCTTTTGACCATCTCTGTAGTGCACAAGACAGATATATGCACTTCTATTAGGATCACTTTCTATTGTTACAATTTTTCCCAATATGTTGTTTTTCTCACTCCGTCGAAAATCAATTTGATGATACAGACGCTTGTAACCTCCTCCTCTATGTCGTATGGTAATAATTCCACTATTATTACGGCCTTTCCCACAATGATGCTAGCCGGAAGTCAATTTCTTTTGTGGATGAGATTTTACTTTTCCATCAAAACTTGATAGAGATTTATCACGTGTGCCCGAAGTAAAAGTGTTGTACGAACGGGTGTTCATGTTTGAAATTAAATAAATTTTTTTGAAGGAAAAAGTGGAATAGAATAACCTGGTTTTAGTGTAATAATCATGTGTTTATAATGCATTCTATGCTTCATTATTTGTTTTATATTTCCTCTTTTTTCTTTCTTTTGCGGAGGCCGATAACTATTGACTCCTATACCAGACGTTCACTAATAAGTATTGCATCTTCAAAATTGTATCCTTCCCATGGCATATAGGCCACTAAGATGTTTTTTCCCAAAGAAAGTTCTCCCCCTGCTGTAGCTGCACTGTCTGCTATAATTTGTCCCCTCTTTACATACTCCCCTTGGCGAACTCGGGGTTTTTGATGCATACAAGTATCGCTATTAGAATGTTGATATAGAATCAATTATGTTTCTATATTGTTTCGAGCAACAGATGAAGTTATGGTGATATTTTCACCATCAATATACTTTATTTTTCCCCCTTGCTTAGCTATAGCTACACTTCCTGAATCTAGAGCTGCTTGACCCTCCAATCCAGTTCCGACAATACACTTCTCAGGTTGAACAAGTGGAACTACTTGACGCTGCATATTAGAACCCATTAAAGCATGATTCGCATCATTATGCTCGATAAAAGAAATAAGGCAAACTCCAACGGAAAAATATTGGGAAGGAAAAATACTTCTGAAATGAATTTGGTCCCATGCAAAAAATAAAAATTCTTGTTGAAATCGAGCTGGAGTAAATTGTTCCTCTGGAACCCCTTGATTTAATGCCAGAGAATTTCCTGTAGCTATCCGGTAGTATTCATCTTCTCCCGGTAATAGATAAACCATTTGTTCTTCGTTCGATCTCTCAGATAGCCTATAGAATGGACTTTGTAAAGAGCCGTAATGACCAAGCATTGCATAAATAGATAACGATCCAATAAGCCCAACATTTATTCCTTCGGATGTCGTAATCGGACAAATACATCCATAATGACTAGGATGAATATCCCGTGTACGAAAAGTAGACGTTCGACTTGTCAATCCTCTAGGGCCCAAAGAGCTCACTTTTCGACTATGAACTATTTCTACCAATGGATTAGTTTGATCCAAAAATTGTGATAAAGGGTGTAAACCAAAAAAATCTTGAAAAGTTTCCGTTAATGGAATTAACGTTTCCAATTTATTAGTTATTCTCTTTTTAGGATTGGTTGATGCAGATAATATAGTTTTTTCAATTGCTTCTCTGAAATCAATTAGGGCGAATCGTAACTGCTCTTGTAATAAATCTGCTACAGAACGAATATATCGATTTTGTAGGTGATCTATATCATCAGGTGTACCCGTTCCAAATCGCACTTTGATGAGGTAATCCACAGCAGCCAATACATCGTGCGGTAATGAAAAAATTTCATTCTCGGGTATATCAAGACTTAGTTTTTTATTCGGATTTCGTCGACCATTCTTTCCTAATGCACATTTCATTCGAAAAAATGCTCTGACTTTTTCATATATATCAAAAAATTCACAATTTTCTTTTTCTATCTCGTCACTTATGTAGAGCTCTTTATAAAGTTCCAAGATAATAAGATGAGAGGGGGAGGTGAATCATACAAACTTAATCTTCAATATATTCAATAGACTCAACCTCAGTAGCATATACTACAAAATATAGTTAAAACTATAAAACACTAGAACTCATGAACATATAACATATCAACACATATAACACCAAATTTAATGTGGAAACCCAAATAGGGAAAAACCACTGTGGAATTTCGGACCCACTAAGAAATATACTCTTCTAGAGTATGCTCGGTTAAAAGAAAATCTTGTTAAAGATTACAAACACATTGCTAGATGTGACCCGGTTAAGGGATTTCCCTTAGATCTGTTAGGATCTTGCACTTTGTTAGAAGTGAGCTTGTCAAAGGATTTCAAGCACTCATTTAGAATGTTACCTTGCTAGAGGATTTACAAATAAGACTGTTAAGTCCACTTGTTTAAGAGATTTTCTGTCACTTACAAAATAAGCAACATTAATAAAATATATCTACAACTTCACATCTGAAATGCTAAAGCAAATTCTATTTGCTTAAAAGAAAATTGTCATAAGACTCATCTTGTCCCTTTTTGGGCTTGTTGGGCTTCTCAATCTGTTCTTCAATCAGATCTTCAAGCTTCTGTGCTCGGTAATCACTATGTACCATCCCTGTGCTTACACTTGCCCACATGCATTGTTCATCAACAATTCCTTATTTATAAACAATTCTAACCACTTAATCTCCTTGATCACATTTCCCATGATCAATCTTAGCCATCAAATCTTCAAACTTGACCAGATTCAATGTGTCCTTCGATCTGAAATGTTTTACCTTGCCTTGGGACTTGCAATCCTTTCTTGGAACTTGTGCTAGGTATTGCAGTTCAATCTAAGCTGTAGATCTTCCTCTTGATTTTCCATCGCCATAGATCCTTAACAAGCTTCATGTGCGGCATAACAATCATTTAATCAACTCCAGCTCATCATTGTCCTTCATTAAATAATGCTTGTATCCATCCAATGTGATCTGTTATAACTCGGTTGTTACTCGGTTAACATTGAATTTTACTCGATAGACATTCTGCCTTCTTTAACCGATATCGATAACCTTAGGGTTTACCGACTAGATTCCTTTGCTCGGTGACATAGTATAGTATTAAACTTAAAGTCAACAACATATTTAGGACATCAAAACAACATGATCTCATTATTGTCTAACTCGATAACAGTTGCCCATTGAATAACTCAATTCTCCCCTTTATTATCATATTCTTTCTGTGTCACTTACCGACCTCTTAATACTCATCAAAACATACTTCTCAAGATATGGCAACATCATACTCAATCAGAAAATCAATTTCTTGACAACAATGAAAAAATAATATTATTAAGACAATAATCATCCTTCTTCAGTTATATCAATAATCTTCAACAACCTTCTCAATATCCTTATTGAAATGCCAATGATCTTTCTTTCTACTATTATGCCAAAAAAAAGATGTGTCATACATCCTCCAAATTTATAGATGCCTCTCTAGTAAGTAAATAGAATGAAAAAGTCTTTGAAAGCCAGAGCTCAACCAATGCTATGATCATGGTCCTATTGGTCCTAACCTCGGGCAAGTGCAATACGCGATACAAAACAACATGTCAGTCCAAATAAACCTCCTCGGCACTCAATTGGGATCAGAGATCAAGACCATCAGGCCTCCTCTATCTATATATCAACATATGATAATTCACCTGCAAGTTCAGAACATGAAGAAGTCCAACAAGTATTCACATGACAAAATTCAATCACACATGTTTAAAAACCAACATAATCAACAAATACAAATTAGTTATGACAAATGTGCATCAATAACAACAAATGTGAACCACTTATGACAAATGCATATTATTAATGGCAAATGCGAATTATTTGGAGCAAATGCAAACAAATAACAACAAATGTGAACTATCTTAATAGATGCACATCATTTAACACAATTGTGAATTAATAAGAACAAATGTACATAATTTGATACACAAATGTGAATAACCTAATTTTTGAATTTGAGCAAAAATTAGAAAATTTAGCACAAACAGGCAAAAACGAGCAATTTTTTCAGAATACGTACCATGCCTCTAGTCTTGGGTGGTCTCTAGTTTAATTAGACTCAATTGGATAAGTGAAATCATGCTCAGAAGTCAACCATGATGCTCACAAAGTTGCAAGAAAGCTTGAAAATCAAAAGGAACTCCAAGAACTTAATAGAATGAAAATGAGAAAATGAAAGGGCTAAATCACTATTTATAGCTCAAAATTAGTGTTTTTACCACTACAACGGTTGTGGTCCCCCTCACCTTTAAAGCACTTGTAGGTAGATAAAACGGACTCGAAATTGCATGAAACTTGACCTGATTTCTCACTAGCATGGTATCAAAAAAATGGTCTCAATTTCATAATTTTTCAACCACTTTTTCCAAGGGGGCATATTTACATCCTAAAGTGTCAGCGGGGCATAGTAGGGTAGAATTTTTTGTTTTCTTTAAAAGAATGTCATCTTGACATTGTGTCAAAGAGGGGCAAATGTAGACACCTAAAAATGTCTCATTGATTATCACTAATTATCCATCTTATTTCATTAAGTAATTATTTAAACTAACTCAATCATCACTATCAACATCACTAATATTTCAATTTTTATTTCTCTATCGATTAATCATTTAACCCTCATTCAATTATTAATTAAATATTATTTATTTAATTAATTATGATTAATTCCTTATTTAAATAATCTTTATTATTTAATTAATTCTATTTCTAATGATTAAGTAATTTCATTTAAATTATTTAATTAATTATTTTATTCCTCCAATTTCCCAGATTCAAATTTCAACCTAATTTCATCTAATTCCAATTTCCCAAATTTGGATTTAACCAAATTTGAATTTCATCCCATTTCAATAAATCTCATGTGTATTTCATCATTCAAAAATCCAAATTCAAATCCAAATAAATATGAAATTGAATTTCAATTCAAAATCCTACAATGCATGTTGAAAATCAGGACTGATTGATCAAATTAGTTAACTAATCAGTTAACTTCGTTAACTCTCCAATCTCCCCTTTTCACTCTCAATCACCTTTTCTAATTAGTCCATCTATTCAATCATCTACTCAATCAATTCAGTCCACTAGTCAATCAATTGAGTCAACTATACAATCAATTGAGCCAACAAATCAATCTATCATGTTAATAGATCAATCAATCCACTTAACAGATCAATCAAAATCAGTGATCTATCAATCAACACTTCAGTTCCAAAACTCACCCCATCTCACCTGAAAATATATAAATACTAGATGAATTCATCAATTCAAGATAGAATCATGGTCTTCGAAATAATTATGTCTACCATATGTAGGAATCCTAGTGCAACACCTGAGAACTACCTATCACACAATCTGGAGAAGAGCGATGGAAGCTTATTTGGATCAATTGAGGGAGTTTCATTTTATTATTATTTGATATTCAATTGGTCTGATATTATTTCTGATAGTTCTAATACTTAATATAAGTACAGATCCAATAGCCAACAAGATGAGAGGGGGGAGGGTGAATCATACAAACTTAATCTTCCATGAAAACATCAGATTCAACCTCGGTAACATATACTTCAGTAATATAACCAAAATTGCTAAACATACAAACTCAAATGCATATAAACATCATAAACCTCATAACACCAGATTTAACGTAGAGACCCAAATAGTGAAAAACCAATGTGGGATTTTGGACCCACTAAGAAATATACTCTTCCAGAGTATGCTTGGTTAAAAGAAAATCCTGTTAAAGATTACAAACACATTGCTAGATGTGACCCAGTTAAGGGATTTCCCTCAGATCTGTTAGGATCTTCACCTTGTTAGAAGTGACCTTGTTAAAGGATTTCAAACACTCAATCAGAATGTCACCTTGCTAGAGTGTTTTACAAATAAGACTGTTAAGTCCACTCAGTTAAGAGATTTTCTGTCACTTTCACAAAATAATAGTAATAAAAATCTATCTGCAACTTCACATCTAAAATGCTAAAGTAGATTCTTATTTTCTCAATACAATCTAGACATAGAACTAATCTGGTCCATCTGTTGGGCTTCTATACTCTATTATTGAAATAGGTCTTCAAGCTTCTGTGCTCGGTAATCACTATGTAGCATCCGCGTGCATACATTTGCCCACATACATTGTTTATCAACAGTTCCCTATTTATAAACAATTAGCTAACCACTTAATCTCCTTGATCATATTTCCCATGATCAATCATAACCATCAGATCTTCATGCTTGACCAGGTTCAATGTATCCTTCGATTTGAAAAATGTTTTACCCTGCCTTGGAACTTGCATACATTTCTTGGAACTTGTGCTAGGGTATTGTGGTTCAATCTAAACTGTAGATCTTCCTGTCGATCTTCCATTGCCATATATTCTTAACAAACTTTATTTATGACATACCAATCATTCAATCAGTTCTAGCTCATCATCTCCCTTCATTAAATAATGCATGTAACCATTTAATGTATTCTATTATAGCTCAGTTATAACTCGGTTACAACTCGGTAAATACTAAACTTCACTAGGTAGACATTCTGCCTTCATTAACCGATAGTGATAACCTTAGGGTTTACCGACTAGGTTTTTTGCTTGGTAACATAGTATAGTATTAACCTTACAATTTACAACATATGTATGATGTTAAAACAATCTAAACATCATGATCTCATCATTGTCTGACTTGGTAATATTTGCCCATTGAATACCTTATTCATCCCCTTATTCATCATAATCTTTCTGTGTCTTTTACCAACATCTTTATACTCTGCAAATCATACTTCTCAAGATATGGCAACATCATACTGAATTAGAAAATTAATTTCTTGACATCAATGACAAAATAATAATATCAAGACAGTAAACATCCTTAATCAGTTATATCCATAATCATCAACAACCTTCTCAATATCCTTATTGAAATGCCAACAATCTTCCATTGTCTGTTATAATGCCAAATGTTAACAATCTCCCCCTTTGGCATTGATGGCAAAACCAATTGATTTGACCTTAAAAGATTCGGATTGCTGTGATTCTAAAATGCTGAAATGCTCTCTTGCTATCATCAGACTTCTCCCCCATACATTTAGACTTCTCCTCTTTTTTTAGTCTTCTTTCCAATCTTTTGTCTTTCTCCCCTTTCTCAGTTATCTCCCCCTTTGACAACAATGCCAAAAAGTAAAGAACTTAAAACATAATTTCTTCTTGTATGAAGTGAATTCCTACTGTAATGTGTCAATTCAGTCTTGGTCAGAGCATTTTGTCTTCAATTCTTGTTCCCTATATGGTATCCTGTATTGTTTCTTGTAATATTTCCTGCACACCTTTAGAAAACATCCTAAAGTGTGTAAGTTAGCATCTCCTAAAAGATATTTGATAGAGTAATCGGATTGATGCTTTCATTGAACTCGGTTAGTGAGTAGAAGATAGGGGTAGAACCCCTAACTTACTTCTAAGATATTCGAAAGTGTCCCTTGGTAGTGGTTTGGTGAAGATACTTGCTATTTGTTTCTTTGTGCTAACATACTCCAATACCACTTTCTTCTCTTGAGCTTCTTCTCTAAGATAATGATATTTGATAGAGATGTGATTTGTCTTAGAGTGCATAACATGATTCTCTGAAATGTTAATGGCACTAGTATTGTCACAGAATATAGTTATTGGCTTGGTAACTTTCTCATTTATACCTTCCAACTGTTGTTTGATCCATGCAATGTTGGTACAATTCAATGTTGCAGCAACGTATTCAACTTCTATTGTTGACTGTGAAACACATCCTTGTTTCTTGCTAAGCCAACTCACTAGTCTTTCTCCTAAAAAGAAAGCTCCTCCACTTGTACTTTTTCTATCATCAATGTTGCCTGCCCAATCAACATCAGTATAAACTTTTAAATCAAAATCATTTCCTTTCTGATATACTAAGTCATAATCTTCAGTGCCTTTCAAGTATCTAAAAATTATTTTGATTGCTGTCATATGTGTTTCCTTAGGATCTGCAGAAAATCTTGCATCTATACCTACTGTATGTGCTATGTCTGGTCTGCTATGAACAACATATTGTATCTTTCCAATCATGGATCAGTAAAGTGTCTCATCAACAGATGTAGATTCATCATTTTTTGATAATTTACAGTTGGTAGTCATAGGAGTACTTACTGGTTTTGAATCCTCCATTCCAAATTTCTTCAAGATTTCCTTTATGTACTTGGATTGAGTAATGAAAATCTCATTTTTCATTTGCAGTATTTGTAAACCTATAAAATATTTTATCTCACCGATTAATGACATCTCAAATTCTTTGTTCATTTCATTTCCAAAGTTCTTGCATAGAGAGTCATTTCCACAAAATATAATATCATCAACAAATATGGCTAAGATCGGTATTCCATTTTCATCATTCTTCATGTACATTTTGTTGTTCTCACTTGTCCTTATAAAACCAATCTTAATCAAATAAGAGTGCAATCTTTCATACCATACTGTTGGTGCTTGCTTCAAACCATATAAAGCTTTGTTCAATTTACATACTTGATCTTTATTATTGTCTTCAACAAATCTTTCAGGTTGTTCAATAAAAACTTCTTCTTCTAATATTCCATTCAGAAATGCAGATTTGACATCCATTTGATATACCTTGAAGTTTTTGAAAGTAGCATATGCCAACAATGTTCTTACTTCTTCAAGTCTAGCAATAGGTGCAAAAGTTTCACCATAATCAATTCCTTCTTCTTGAGCATAACCTTTGCAAACTAGTCTTGCTTTGTTTCGAATGACCTCTCCTTTTTCATTTAGCTTGTTTCTGAAAATCCACTTTGTAGCGATTACATTTTTGTCCTTCGGTCTTGGGATTAGTGTCCATGTGTCATTCTTCTTGATTTGATCAATCTTTTTTGTCATAGCATTTATCCAATATTCACTGTTAAATGCCTCTTTCACTATTCTCGGTTCAAATTTAGATACCAGACATGTGTTCTATCTCAGTTTGTTCCTTGTCATCACTGGATCATCCTTATCTCCTATAATCTGACTTAGTGCATGATGTCTTCTGACATACTTGGCTAATACAAGCTCTGTAGGCTCTGTATGATCTTCTTCATCACTCGGTAACTGGATATTCTCTTCATTTTCTTCAACAGTCTTCTCGGTAAGACTTGTCAGTTGAGCATAGACAAATTCATCATAGTCTTCTAGTTCCTTGGAATTTCCTTCATCATTATTTCTGCAAATTCATCAATTTTCACATTTGCAATTTCTACTATTTTGTTAGATGATTTGATCAGACATTTAAATGCTTTACTTCTAGAAGAATAACCTAGAAATGTTCCTTCTTCACTCTTTTGATCAAACTTTCCATTTCTATCATCTTTGTGAACATAGCATCTACTTCCAAAGATTTTAAAATAATTTACATTAGGTTTCTTATCATAGCAGATTTCATATGGTGTCTTCAAAGTACCTTTCTTCAATTGTACTCAATTCAGGGTGTAAACTGTTGTGCTTATTGCTTCTCTCCAAAATGTTTGTGGCACTTTCTTTTCAATCATCAGTGTTCTAGCACAATCCACAATAGATCTATTTCTTCTCTTAGCTATTCCATTCTACTGTGGAGTTCTCGGTGCAGAGACTTGTCTTTTAATACCATGATCATTGTAGAATAAGTTGAATTCATCAAATGTAAACTCTCCTCCTCTATCTGATCTAAGACATTTTAGTTGTCTTCCTATTTCATTTTCAACTCTTGCCTTGTACCATTTAAACATTTGAAAATATTTTGATTTATCTTTTAAAAACATTACTAACATCATCCTTGAATAGTCATCCACAAATAATATGAAATATTTATCACCATAATAACTTTGAACTTTCATATGACCATAAAGATCAATGTGCACAAGATCTAAAATTCCCTTAGAAGTGTAAGATTTAATTGTAAAGCTTGATCTTGTCATCTTACCCATCTGGCATCCTCGGTACATAGCATTCTTAGGTTTTTCAAGACTCGGTAGACCTCTTACTCAGTGCTTCTTACTTATTTTGATCAGATTATCAAAATTTACATGACAAAACCTTTTATGCCATAACTAGGTATCATCTATCTTTGCATACAAACACTTGTTCCAAGTTGAGTCAAGGTGAAATGTGTTACAAGTGGTCATGCCATGTACTAGGATGTTAAAATGGGTTATATATTGTCCTAGGGCATGAAAGAACACCATATGACCCCTCAGGACACCATATGACCCGTTAGGACACCATATGGTGTTGTTAGGGGTCATATGGTGTCATTAGGGGTCATATGGTGTCCTAAGCAGTCATATGGTATTCTATGACCCATTAGGATGTCATATGACCCCTTAGGATATGGTGTCGTTAGGGGTCATATGGTGTCTTCAGGGGTCATATGGTTTCATAAGGGGTCATATGGTGTTCTATGACCCCTTAGGACACCATATGTCCCCTAAGACCACCATATAGTGTCCTAAGGGGTCATATGGTGTTCAATGACCCCTTAGGACACCATGACCCCTAATGACACCATATGGTGTCCTAAGGGGTTATATGGTGTTCTATGTCCCCTTAGGACACCATTTGACCCCATACAAAACCATATGACCCCTCATGATACCATATGGTGTCCTAAGGGATCATATGGTGTCTTAAGTGGCCATCTAACATCGTTAGGGGTCATATGGTGTCCTAAGGAGTCATATGGTGTTCTATGACCCCTTAGGACACCATATGACCCCTTAGGACACAATATGGTGTTGTGAGGGGTCATATGGTGTCATATGGGGTCATATCATGTCCCAAGGGGTCAGATGGCATCCCAAGGGGTCATAGAACACCATATGACCCCTTAGGACACCATATGTTGTCATTAGGGGTCATATGGTGTCCCAAGGGGTCATAGAACACCATATGACCTCTTAGGACACTATATGGTGGCATTAGGAACTATATGGTTTATGGGATCATATGGTGTCCTAAGGGGTCATAAAATACCATATGATCCCTTAAAACACCATATGACCCCTTAGGAAATCATATGACCCCTTAGGACACCATATGGTGATGTTGGGGGTTATATGGTGTCCTAAGGGGTCATAGAATACTATATGACCCCTTAGGACACTATATGGCCCCTTAGGACACCATATGACATATCCTAAGGGTTCATATGGTGTCTCAATAGCTTATAGAACACCACATGACTCCTAAGGACACTATATGACCTCCTAGGACACCATATGACCCCTTAGGACACCATATGGTGTTTTTAGGGGTCATATGGTGTCCTAAGGGGTCATAGAACATCATATGACCCCTTAGGTCACAATATGACCCCTAATGACACCATATGACCCTTAACGACACCATATGACCCCTATGGACACCATATGGTGGTCTTAGGGGTCATATGGTGTCCTAAGGGGCCATAGAACACCATATGATCCCTTATGATACTGTATGACCCCTTAGGACACCATATGACCCCTAACGACACCATATGGTGTCATAAGGTATCCTAAGGGGTCATATGGCATCCTAATGGGTCATAGAATATCACATGACCCCTTAGGACACCATCTGACTCCTTAGGACACCATATGACCCCTAACAACATGATATGGTATCTTAAGAGGTCATATGGTGTCCTGAGGGATCATTTGGTGTTCTATGACCCCCTAGGACACCATATGACCCCTTTTAACATCCTAGTACATGACATGACCACTTGTAACACCATATGACCCCTCAAGACACAATATAGTGTCGTTAGGGGTCATATGGTGTCCTAAGGGGTCATATGGTGTCATTAGGGATCATATGGTGTCTTAAGGGGTCATATGGTATTCTATGACCCATTTGGGCACCATATGACCCCTTAGGACATCATATGACCCCTAACGACACCATGTGACCCCTTAGGCACCATATGACCCCTAATGACACCATATGGTGTCATTATGGGGCATATGGTGTCATAAGGGGTCATAGAATACCATATGACCCCTTAGGACACTATATGGTGTTGTTAGGGGTCATATGGTGTTGTTAGGGGTCATATGGTGTCATTAGGGGTCATATGGTGTCCTAACAAGTCATATGATGTCCTTAGGGGTCATAAAAAACCAAATGACCCCTTAGGACACCATATGACCCCTTAGGACACCATATGGTGTAGTTAGGGCTCATATGGTGTTCTAAGGGACCATATGGTATCCTAAGGGGTAATAGAACACCATATGACCCCTTAAGACACCATATGACCCGTAGTGACACCATATGACCCCTTAGGACATGATATGACTTGTAATGACACCATATGTTGTCCTAAGAGCTCATATGGCTCCTAAGATAGATAGTAATGGTTTCCTAAGGGGTTATATAGCCCACCATGCTCCTACACATACACAGATGGGTTATATAGAGATATAATATACGTAGAGGGGGAGAGAGACGTGAGAGACCTAGATAGGGTGAGAGAGAGAGAGAGGGTTGAGATAGATGGAGGGGGATAGAAAGAGGTTGGTAATGAGATATGGATGGAGATGTAGAGAGGTGGAGAGGGAAAAACCTAGAGAGGGTTAGAGAGGGTGTGATGGAAATATGATTATGTAGATGGTAAAGAGAGAATAATAAATAGTAGGGAAGGGAGAGAGAGATGGGGATAAGGAGGGAGAGGGATATAGAGAGGGAGAGGGATAGAAAATAATGGAGATGCCTATAAATGGGGGGGATGAATAAGAGGAGAGATGAAAGAATAAAGAGACAGAAGAGTATGAGGGGATTGAGGGAGAGGTAGACATGGAGATACTATAAGACCTAGGGAAGGAGATGATGTAGAGGTGGGGGGAAGTGAGAACAGGAGGAGAGAGTTCAAAAATAAATAGGGGTAAAGGGGGAGGGAGATATAGGGAAGAGAGAGGTAGATAACTAGAGAGTGAACAAATAGATAGGTGAGAGAACTATATTGGGAAAGAGAGATGAGAGACCTAGATAAAAAGAGAGAGGAATGAGATAGATAGAGGGGGGGAGAGAGAGGTTAGTAATGAGACATGATGCATAGGTAGATAGGTGGAGAAGAAGGAAGTGGTAAACCTAGAGAGGTGAGAGAGAGTTGATGACCTAGAATGTAGAGAGAAAGAATAAAAGAGGAAGAGAGAATAAAAAAGTGGGGGAGTGAGATTTATATGGGGGTATGTATGGATGGGGAGGTAGAGAGGGAGAGGGGAATAAATGAAGGGAGAGACCTAGAGAAGGGAGGGAGGGAGAAGAGAAGAGATAGAAGAACAAAGAGAGGAGTAAGAGGGGATGGATCGAGAGGTAGACATGGAGGGAGTGAGAGACCTATGGAAGGAGGAGATAAAGAGGTTAGGGGAGGAAGAGAAAAGGAGGGAGTTCATAAAGGGATGGGATTAAGGAGGAGGGAGTTCATAAAGGGATAGGGTTAAGGAGGAGGGAGATAGAGGTAGAGAGGGACACATAGAACTATAGAGGGGGTATATAGATAGGTGATAGACCTAGATGGCCAGAGAGGAGTGAGATAGATAGAGGGGGATAAAGAGAGGTGGTTAACGAGACCTATATGTCGAGGTAGATAGGTGGAGAGGAAGGGAGGGTGAAACATAGAGAGGGGAGATAGGGTGGGATGGAGAGGTAATGACCTAGACAATGTAGATAGAGAATAAGAGAGAAAGAGAGAAGACGAGAGAGTGAGAGAGGGAGATAGAGAGAAGAGAGGAAGAAAGGAAGGTAGATACCTGGGGAGGGGAGGGAGGGAGAATATAAAAGATATAAGAGCAAAGAGATGAGTAAGAGGAGATAGATAGAGAGGTAGACATGGAGGGATTGTGAGACCTAGAGAATGAGGAGATAGAAAGGTTTGGAGAGGGAGAGAGAGAAGAAAGGGAGAGAGTTCATAAATAGATAGAGGTAAGGAGAAGGGAGAGAAAGGTGGAGAGGGAGGCAAAGAACTAGAGGGTGGACAATTAGATAAGTGAGAAACCTATAGGGGGAGAGAAAGGTAAGTAATAATATAGGGAGGGAGATACAGTGAGGTGAATAGTGAGGGAGGGACAATCCTAGATATGGGGAAAGAGAGAGGATACAAGGGATAGGTAGTGACCAAGAGAAACAAGTGGGAGGGGAGAGAAATAATAAGGGAGTGAGAGAGAAGAGAGAGCGAGAGAGTCAAGGATAAAGAAGCGAGAGAGACAAGAGAGGGAGAGAGATATGTCTAGAGTTTGGGGAAGATAAAGAGAGTGAGATACATAGCTAGATAATGCTAATGGGATCATGATGATTACTGAAATTTGACATCTCAATTATTGAAATTTGACTAAGTCTAAAATTTAATATGATCCTCTAAAAACTAGAATCTACATTATAAGTCCTATACAGATATACTTAAATTTTATATTTCATGTATATGTTCTCCTTCAGGGGTGGATTTAACTTGTACCAAAATTGAAAAATCCACACACTCACAAAAACTTCACATTGGACAATGTAGAACATTTGGTGCACGCCAAATTTGGCGCTTGCCAAATGCAAAAAGTTGACTTTTCACATTTGGCAAGCCCCAAATTTGGCATGCACCAAATGTAAAAATTCAAATTTTGCATTTGGTGAGTGCCAAATTTGGCGCACGCCAAATGTGAAAATTCAAAATTTTGCATTTGACGAGCACCAAATGTGAGAATTCAAATTTTTTCATTTGGCGAGCACCATATTTGGCACTTGCCAAATGGTTTTCTTGGGAGAATACCAACCCTTTGGGTTGGATTTTCCTTGGGCATCCTACCCATAGGTTTGGATGACCTTTTCATGCCAATGACGCATTTTTATGAAAAAGTAAGAAGTGGCACCTTTTTGGTACCACAACTTGGTGCACTTACCCATATGATATGTGAGGATATAGGAGAATATAGAAGAACTGTATGATGAAAAATATATGTATGAAGATAATTTTGTATGCGAGTATTATATCATGCAATGATTTATAGACATCTTGGAAAGCATTCTTGGAGGAGAAGAGATACCAGTAGCAGTTCAGAGTTTATGAACTGGTATAAAGAAGAGCCAGAACCAAAACTCTATTAGGCATAGTAGATGCATTCTTGCGTTCATTTTCAGTAACCTACTTTAGCAGAAAGCTTGTAGTCAGTGAGGTTCTATAGTGATGAGCAGTATGCTCTAGGCAGTGTGCCTTCCTGCAAGTGCAGGCCCCTAATATATGTAATATATTTTCATATCGCCAGTGAACTGATATTGTGGGTCACAAATCCCACCGTGTTTTTTCCTCATGGAGGTTTTCCATGTAAAAATCCTATGTGTTATGGCATTCATTTAAGTGGATGGTTTATTTACTTCTTGTTATATGTTTGTTTGTTTATCGGTTTATATATGAATGGTCTAGAAAGATAAAATCTATTCATACCGACATAACTTTGATTCACTCCCCCCTGTCAGTGTTTTTGGATCCCAACAATTGGTATCAGAGCCTGGTACCTCGGAAGAAGTTTAACAGCTTGAGGAAGAGCCTAAAACTAAAATATTTGAACATGGCCATGGAGAAGCAACTTGAGATGGCTCTTGAGGATTATGATGCTGAAAGGATGAAGAACTTGAAATTGCAAGAAGATTTGAACTCTGCAAATGTGTAAAGACATAAATCGTGCTAACTTCAAAAATAGCTAAAAAACTCTTTATTCTTAAATAAATGCATAAATTAGTTAATAAGTCTATTACATTCCACTTTTCCATTAATAGCTTCAATTACTAATTCCATTTAGATCATAATAAACAAAATTTCTATAAAAGATAAAGATTCTTCACTCAATAAATCGATAAAAGTAGTATCTCATTCATACAATACTTAAGCTTTTCAAGTTGCCATAAGTTCAATGATAAATATTACAAAGTAAAGGGTGAGATGTGTTCGTTGATCTGCAACCCAAGCTATCGCCAGTGCAATCTTTAGCATGAAGACGAGAATAAGATTCAAGTGCTTTTACTGCCCAACCTTGAAGCTTACACTTCCCCAGAATTCTTGGTCAATCAGGAATACTCGACCCTGCACGAATTGCTTAGCAAAAGAATTCGAAAGGCAAGATGGAATCTGGTGTGTGCCTAGATGATACACACATTTTTAATTTTCTCATTCTATTAAGAAACAAACATTCATTATCAATCAAGGATATGGTAGAGAGAATAAAATAAAATAATTCTATCTATTTCAATGGTTTATTCAATTTGATTACTCGGTCAAGTATAATGCCATGCACAACAAAAATAGATAGTTGGAAAAGCAACTATCCTCTCTATAATCCACAATCGGCACCCATCTTGAAAGGTAACTTTCCACAAACACAAGCCTATATAGCTTTGTTCACATAAATCTAGAATAAATTTATACAGAAGACAATCTTTCGCCTTTCAATTCTAGCTTTCTATTTCTTGCAAGATAAAAATACAATGCTAAGAAGACAATCTTTCATTTTAATTGAAATTGAAAGAATAAATCTTTTATTACAACCAATCCTATCTGACAGGAAACAATATTTTATGGATAATCAAATATACATCTAAAAGAAAACAATCTTTGCCTTGTATCTTTCAAGCAATTTAAAGACAAGAATTAAATATTAAGAAGGTGTAACACATGTATGTATCTTACATATAAATTGAATAAAATGAGTACACATTCTTTTATTCAATTATCAGAACATTTAAATAGCACAATCATCAACATGCATTCCATTTCTTATGGTTTAGAATTCTAAGTTTATCTTGTCTAAACTCTCTCTATCTTTCCTCGGGTCATGTTTCATTTACCTCTTTTCTCGAAACATCATATTTGGTTTAATACTAATATGTGACTTTTCATGATTTAAAACTTAACACACCGATTTCACTAATTTATCATAACGACAATCTAATATGATGCAAGTTCATAAAATGCCTATCTATATGGCTTTTTAAATGAGACACCTGATAACCATCTTTTCACTTCATGCAAGGATCTAATTTGAAAGTGTAAGCTTTTTCTTTATGATATCAAAATAAACTTCAGTATTTAATAAGTCATAATCCTAATATTTCATCTTCTTTATAGTTCAATTTCAAAATTTCTCTCTCTATCCTCTTACTTTGTTCCTAAAGGATTGGGTGATCTAATTTCTGAGAGTTTTACTAAGTTTTATCAACAAACTTTCTGAAAATATATCATTATTGCATCTATATTTGCATGATCATAATTTAAACAATTAAAAAAAATGATTCATTTTGCGTCTCTAATTCTTCCATTAGAATATTTCATAATCTAACACTAGATCATTCTTTATCTCTTTAATCTCTTCAACAAAACATACTAGATTTGAGCCTACCTCAAGAAACGCGATCCAAGTCTATTATGATTCTTGATAACTTCGAATTGTCGGCAATATGTCCTGATTCCAATGCTTTCCTTAACGACACTCTTTTATCTCATGAGCTCTCTATTTCCTAGTTCTTATCCTTTCTATATTCTTAAAATTTCTTTGATAATAACAAGTCAACTAACACTCATTCAAGAGCTTAACCCCTAAGTTCGACACTAAATTGGAGATGATCATCGTCGATCTTTTACGACTCAATCATAAACACATCAAAATCTCCTCTATTCCATTCTCTCTAATCTCTTGTCTCTCTTCTACATTCTTTCTCTCCTCTATCTTTCTATCCTCCAAATTGCTTCCTCCAACTTTCTATCCTTTTTCCTTTCTTTCAACTCAATGATCTATATATATATAGTGTTGTCATTTACCCACTTTCCTACTTTCGGGCTATCTCTCCTAGTGGTGGATTGATTTTAAATGACACCACACATGATCTAATTGCATCATAACAGTCCTAATCATATTTAAACACCTATGTGGTCACCATGCAAGTTATTTATTATCTATTTTGTGACACCCAACCACTAAAGTTGTTAAGTCCATAAATATAGATTATCCTTGTGGCCTTTAACTCCTATACTAAGTCAACTTTACTAAAAATGACTTCCTTAAAACATGCAAGTTAAATTACTAACTTTATACATGTCGATCACGGTGGATATCAGTTGGTTTATGTGGGCTGGTAAACCACGTCTCTATTAATTCATTCCACATTAAATGGCATACCAATGCATGAGAAGGTGGAGATTTGGTGGATAATTGGAAATGACATAGACTCCTTCCCATTCATATGCGGAATAGTCAACAACGACTTCCATTCCTTACTTTTAGCAGCTACGTGGGTTTAACTACAACCCCAACATTAAACCTTGCCACCACATGACTTGTTAAATGTGACTACAACATGGTTTATTTTGTTGCAATGTGGTGTCGGTTTTATCAAAAGGGAGGAGGGGTGGTCGGTGGTAATACTAACCCCTCCCTTTCATTAAGGGGGGTGGTCGATATTACTATCGGCCACCCTAGTTAAGTTTTAATTTTTTAAAAACACTCAAAGCCGCCACCAATAACTCCTTTTCTATTATATTTATTTTTCCTTTTTTAATTTTAATTTATATTTATATATATAATTAATGACTTCATTAATATATATATTTAAACATTAAAATCTTTAACAAATTCTTTAATGCACCGTTTTCTATAATTTAAATATGTTTATTTATTGGATTTTCATTAAATATTTTAATTTCATAAATCTATTACATATATATTTACAAGTCCATTATTGACTCCTTATTATTACTCTGATACATATAGATATTTAATTTCAAAAGATTATGTATAGATAAAACTAAATTCAAGACGTAATCAAATTTCATGATAATTCGATATTTATATAATAACTATATAGATATATATTATACTATTATCCAATTTACAAAAGTAAACTTACAAATACGCTTTTTCATACATTATACATATCTGAACAAGAAGAACATAAAAACCTAGAGTTAATATTCATTTTTGAATCCTTTATACATTTCATCTCTTTTAACAATAAACATAATATTTCACAATCACTCACGTAAATTAGATTTAACTCAATCACCACTCAAATCATGCAATCAATGCACATGTATAAATATTTAAATTAAATATTTAAATCAATCTATTCATTCCAAGTTCATCATTATAATGTTAACGAACATTCAAATAAGGTCATTTAAATCATCCATATTTTGAAGATGCAAATTATAAATCCTAATGTGGTGTGTGAGAGATTCCATCTATTCTAACGAAATACAAGAGCTAAGACAACTCTACCTAAACCATGCTCTCACCTTCATCTGCGTTCACCTTTTCCTGCATTCACTTGCACTCAGTTGCTCATTAGCAATGATGATCCCAATTTACAGTAAAAATTATTACTAATCATTCACTTGTATATAAATCATTTCAATGCATTCGACCTCCTATCTTATTTCATTGATAATTCCAATTTCATTTCATTTCCAATTCATTTGCAAAAAATAAACATTATTTTCCTAATTAAATAATTATGAAAAAATAGGTTTCATGATAAAATGAATTCATTCTTATCCTGCAAGAAAGGTTATTATCTACTCAATCCAAGAGAATAGAACTTTTGCAACAACCAGCTGATGAGGAGAAGAATGCTCATAAGGAAAAATGTCAGAAACTAAGTCAAGCAAACATGCTCATGAAGAATCAAATGCAAGATCTGACTATGAGGTTATCAAAAGATATTGAAAGAAGGAAGATAATCTTGTTATATCTCTAAAGAAAAACTTTGACGAATGTGGTAGATTGACTCATGAGAATAATATGTTGAGAACTAATTTGGCACACTCCCAAAACAATGAACAAGAACTTGAAAGACAAATAACTACTTTGAGAGATGATTTGACTACTACAAGTGAGTATAAAGAAAAGTTTAGGATCAATTTTGCACATTTGGATGACTTTGAAAAGACAAAGACAAATTGATGACTCTAGAGGACTTGGATTTTTACAAGGTGAAAGCTTCGACACTACAAATGAAGATCAAACATTTGGTATGCAGAACTCATTAGAATAGAGGAAACCGGTAAGGAAATCTAATGCTTATAAATTCAACCATAGATGTTTTGTTTGCAATAAATCTGGGCAATGGCTAAACAATGTAGAAATAAGGCAAATAAAAACTATAATTCTATTCACAGTCAATGCACAAACTACAAGAAATATGGTCATAGATCAAAAGATTGCAGAATGAATGTTAAATGTCATGCATGTGGAAAGTTTGGACATTTTGTTAATCATTGTAGGTCAAGAAATGATACCAGATATGTCAAATCAATTGAGAAGAACAATGTTACATGTTATGCATGCAACAAAATAGGTCATATTGCTAAGTATTGTAGAAGCAAGACTGCACTGATTAATAATGATAAAAATAATGAGAAAGGAAAGCATAAGGTAGATGAAATACAACAAGATCACACCAAGAGATGGGTTAGATAATCTGAAGAATCAAGTGGAGATGGATCTATACTGGTAACTCCATCGATAGAACAGAGTATTCCTCCACTGGCAGGAAATTCCATCGGTAACTAAGGCATAAGCCCTAGGTGTTGGCAAAGTCATTGCGAAATTTTTCATATTACCTCGGAAGAGATTTGGAGAATTGTGTTCATCATCAATAAAGATTCACCCAACACATAACTGTGAAACCGACTTCCGTAGGGTTGTTGGTGAAGCATTTATTACAAAAAAATGGGGTTTTGTTCGCTGATAAAAGAGGGTAAGTGAATTTATTTTCACTCACCGAGCATTCAAGCATTTAGAGCGAAGTAAAGGTGAATCAAGAGTGAGTATAAGCATTGTAAAAAGCTTTCGAGTAGTTATCAATCTTCCACCGACACTCATCTTTAGGTATTTTTTGACATGGCACCTTCGTTGAAGTCAAGGATAGGTTAAGGCCATTCTTTAAGGAGGTTCCTAAAATTTCTAAAAAGGAAGACTCTGGAGGAGCATTTTCTAGGGTTCCTGATGGAGTAATCTATGTTGAAGATGTGAGGGTATACATTCATTACACTCTTGAGGATTTGGGCATTGAAGACATCAAAACCATAATTCAAAGCAATTGAGGATCTAGGGTTAACCAATATTCTGTACTTACCAAAATTTAAAGATGAAGTTATCATATATGTTCTAAGAAGGGCTCACAACAAATTTATTTGGCTAGATAGACCTTACATGATCATGAATGAGACCATTCAAGCTGTCACCAGATTACCCAGGGTCGGACAAGAACATGACACTAAAATTTCCAACACAAAGGTCAAAAAAATCACTAGTGCTACACCTGATAGCAGATAAATGAGGATAAACACAATCACCGACACAGATATAAATTTTGCAAGTGTGATGTTAGGCTACAAGGTAACTCAATCCAACCGATTGAATTTTGTTGCTAGTTCATGCAATCATGCCGCATATCAGATGCTAAGGAATAATGTGAAATATGATTTATGTGAGTGGATGAGGAGTGAGTTGATGATTAACCTTGGAAAGATCAAAGGAACCAAGAAAGGCACTTTTAGATATGGAAACTTGATTGTTTGTTTAATGCTTTACTTTCTAAATGAGCTACCTGGTCTAGGGAAGAAGCATTGGGCTCATGACATACCAATAGGTATACAGATCAAAGATGCTATCACTAGTCTTGGTACCGGTAGAGATGAGAAACTTTGGGGATAATTTAAGATATTTCAAGAAAACATGAGGCAAAGAGAGATAATTTCAAAGAATATTGTGGAGAACTATTCCACTGATATCTCTTTCATGGTGAAAACTGATGAAACTCTTATGAAAGTAGTTGAACCCAGGCAAATCTGGATTACTGAGCTTGGATATGAGGTAGATGACAACATTTTTGAACTCTATGCAAAGAAACTGTTAGATGCCCCATTAGATGATAAGACAGAGTATTTTGGTACAACATGAGAGAAGGATCTTGAGGTAAAAACCAGTTTTAATAAGAAAAGAACAGAGAATAAAATTGAAAAGATGTCTGCATATGTACAAGATATGATCCATAAGATAGAAACTCAACTGGGCTCTAAATCTAAATAGACAACTAAACCGACAAAGGTTGGTACTACAGAAGTGAAGAAGCCACAAGTTCACATTTTCCCTATCACTTCTGACTCTGATTCTGAGAATATTGAACCTTTGGTTTTCAAAAGGGTACAGAGTGTTAGTGAACAAATTTGTCCTTCAACAAATACACATACTAACTCCAAATGCCCGGGATAAAGGACAAAGAGCACCAACAGTAGGATAGATTATCATTGAATTGATAATCTTCCTCTGAATTGAGAGGTACAACTCCCTCTTTACAAGATTTACAATGAATTTTGACCAAATTTTATCATATAATTCACTTTTAACCAGAAAGCAAAGAAAGGCTTTAACATTCACTTGTCAACACAAAATGAACACCTCACAATGATTACTAGAACGTATAACAAAACATTAAACTTCAAATAACGATTAACCTATATAAAGTGATCACAATATTTGAACTCTAATTGATACTCGCTCATGTCTCACAGGAAAAGGGGAATCAGAATATTCAAATGCTTTCAGCTAATTTCATTCATCAGATTGATTCATAGACTTGATATTAGATAAAAATCAGAGAAAGGAATCCAATACATGAACATATAAATATCCCAATAGAAATATTTTATATATTCAAATGCACAAGTTTCAAAATCTGTATCAGACATTCCATTCCATTCAAAGATGGAGTATTTCACTAAAATTAACAAGTAAAACAGTCTGCTATCATTTACACTTCCCACAATTCCTAAAAAAAAACTCTTCTATTGTTTCCAAAATCATAGTTTCAGAACCCCCTCTCTTTTCTTTCATTACATATATATAGCTAAGAATATCAGTTATCAATAACTGATTCTTGAAAAGATTATTAATTAATCTTTTCCTTTATCCTCTTCTTCCGACAACTTTTTTTATTTTGCTTCAAATCTTTTATCTCAAATTTTTTGATAGACCCGTACTTAGAGATAAATATCTTTTTAACCCAAGCATATTTTTCAAATCGCTCTGGTGACAATTTAGAAAACTAGGTTTTCTAAAACATATTAAAATTTTAGTGCGATCCAACGGTTCAATTGAACGTTATGCCCCCCACACCGAGCCTCCGTTTTTCCATCTCAGAAAATCTGTGGTTCCAAATTACTTTGAAAATTACAAACATTAGCCATGCCAATGTTATTGGATTTTTGACCTTTTTTGAAATCTAGAACTCACACACTTTGAACCTGCATCTGATGAATCTTTGAATTCTGAATTTGAACTTTTGAAATCGAACCTTGAACCTTTTAAACTTTTTGAACCACTTTGAACCTTTTGAACCTTTTGAACCTGCGCGCTTGAACCTGCGGGCTTGAACCTGTATACTTGAACCAAAGAAGGTTCAAAATTTAAGTTCAAAGACCAAAAATTACAATGAACCCAAAATTTGAACTTTGAAGTTTTTGAACCTTTTGAAGTTTTTGAACCACTTGAACCTTGAACTTGCGAGGTTCAATCAAAAGGTTCAAAAACACAAACTGCACTCATTATATTTGCTTTATCACTTTGTTTTCATATTTGGCTGTGCATTGAACCTTGAACCTTTTGAACTGCTTGAACCTAAGGAGGTTCAAGGTTCAAGTTCAATGATAATTGTTCCTTTGGGTTGCCATAGAAAAACCTTCATAACTTTTTAGTGAAAACCCATTTTCTTGTGAAATTTTAACCGTAGAATAAATGAGCCAAGTAGAGCATAACCCAGAAATTATTTTGGCATAAGAGACAAAAGACTTGAGATTTAATTGTTTGGACATATGGGTAACTCAAATATTAAAGAATTAAAATCTCTAAGCTAATATGGAGTTTGGCCACAAAAACTTCAATAAACAATAACTAATTTTTAGCTGATTGTGAGACTTTAGGCACAAGCAAAAATATGGGGGTAACACAGAGGAAGAATGTGGTAAAACCACCAGTAGAGTAGAAGAAGGCAGAGCCTAAGAGGAGACTTGTTAGAAACACAACTAAGCCTACTGCACCTCCACCACTGACAAGGAATCCTATGCAGAAGAGGAAACCAATTACACCAGAAACCACAAGCAAAAAGCAGAAGGGTGATGATATTGGAACTGATAAGACCACAATGACCTATGCTGAGCTTATTGATGAAATTACAAAAGATGTAATTTTGAAAAACATATCAAAGTATAATGAAGATTTAAAAGAGAATGAGTGAAATAAATTAGAAGAGTCAATTTTATTGTATATAGATATTTATAAGAAAGCCTTAGTTGAAATTTTGAAAGAGATACCTTTATCCTTGTATAATAAACTTGAGGCTAGAAGGCTTGATCCTGCCAAGAGGGGTAGGGAGATTAAGGAAGTTGCACTTTTGGAATTGTGTGGTATTGTAAATAATGAAGAAATTAAAAGATGTATAGACACTGCAAGTAGGACAATTTTTAGTAGTAAAAACTGACAGATAAGCCTTATGATGGGGAGAGTAAATGAGGTGGTAAATGAGACAAGTAAGGGATGGATTAAATTCTTCAAAAAAACCCAGAATTTCTCACATCTCAAGAAGAATTTTCAAGGACAACAACTACCACCATTACTGACAAATCAAAATGGAAAACTATTTTGGAAAGTTCAACTTCAGTTTTGACACAACTGGAAGTTAAGGAAAGTGTACAATATGTACCGACACAAACCATTTTTTAGCAAGACAATGAACAAGACACTAGAAATACTGTGGATGATACTCCACTGGTTGTAACTAGCACTATACCAAGTGGCAAAGCCACTGGTGCAAAAGAGGTTGAGATGGACAAGGTAAAAGCAACTGAGTCCATACTGGTAGGTAAAACTGATTCCCCGACAAAATTTTTGGCAATTGACACTTCTCAGGTTGAGAAGAAATTAGTCTCTGAGTTGATTCCAACTGAATTAATGATGATGGCTACTCAGAAATTACTAAAGGAAGGTACTGCAGATAAAGGATTAATTGATCAATCGGTCTCTGTATTGCATAGACTAATGCCTGACTATCAGATTGAAGATGGAGCAAACCCTTCTGGTAAGGTCAAGACTTTAATAGAACATATATCCAATAATTTTCAATCTCTGAGACAAAGTGCATATCGACAGGCTTTGGACAATTTCTCAGCAACAAAAAGAGCAACTTTTGATCAGCTTATATTAATAAGGAATAATAAAGTTGAGGACAAACTTATTCCCATTGAGGTTTGTTTGAAACAATGTACTGATATCTAAAGAGTGTGTTGCAATATAGGAAGTCTTATAGCTAATGTAGATAGAAGATTAAAGAAGTTGTATGATAAGATGACTAATATTGCTAACTCTTTTGATGGATTGACTGCACTAACCACATCTGTTGATGGATAATTTTTTTCCTTGGGGAACCAAATTTTTGCTTTTGAGAAGGAGAAAGCCAAAATGATAAGAAGAGAAAGAAATCTAAGAGGATTAGTAAGTCCTAGACTTGATTCATTGGGTGTTCACAAAAGAGAGTGTATGGATATGTTAGTTAAACCCACACCAGCTGATATCCAAGAGAAGGAAACACTTTCCCACTTACTAAGTGGACTTGCATCTATTTCTAACACCTTCAAATCTGGCTAGGATACATATCTTTAGTTTTTACAAAAGGCATACCCAAAAATCCTAAAGATGACTAAGCTCCAATGAGACTAACAGTATATATTTTATTCTTTCAATTATTTCACTGGTCATTGGCATTAATGTCAAAGGGGGAGTATGTACATATGTGAAAAATATCAAGGAATATGTTGGGTAAGTGCACAAAGATGGTGGTCAAAAAGGGGGGTATAAGTGGACACTTTTTTTCTGAAATCAGGTGAACCTGAACTTAGAGGCAAAATTTGAAAGTCATCCACTCAAGATATGAAGATAGTAAAACAACAAATATTGTAGTACTCTGAATCTAGTTTCCAAACTACTAAACTTTTTCAAAATTGGGTAAGATTAAGGGGGTCAAATCCTTTGCACACAAAAAACTTACCCTATTTTTTTCTGAAAAACATAACATAGTGTTTGACGTGCGCATCAAAAAATTCATAGTTAAATTTAGTATTTTGACAAATACTTTGGTATAAAGATAGTTAAGAGTGAGCACTAGAAGATGTGTATTTTTTTGTAATTTTTTGTTGAGTATTTTGTTTTTTATAATTTTTTGAATCGAGCGCATCCTGAAAATTTGGTACCTGTTCGTGTGCGAAGAATAAGTTGCACTAAACAAATCGAAAATACAATTTTTTTTCTTTTAAATTGTAAATAATCATGTGCACTATAATAATATATAAAGTTTTTAAAATTTGGATATGTATATCAAAAGTTATTCAAAAAATGGTGCACCTATGTCTGTGAGAACTATGGAGACACTAGTAAAAGAAATTCAATAATATGTTGAAAATATGGTGGCAATTTTAGAAATACCCACTTTATGAAGTGTAAACCTGATGATGACAAAGTCGATAAACCAAGTTGATAAAATAAAACACGTAAAAAATGAGAGAAATGGAGGGAAATCAAATTTCCAATCCATAGCTTTGTCATCCAGGCCTATTTCCAAGCCTAAAAAGTCAAAAGCACGTATGGGGTACGTATGGTTTAAAAAGCGCATACGGGG
>NC_081409.1:226668650-226916444 GCF_030272615.1 Cryptomeria japonica
TCCCTATCTGGGTTTCCATGTTAAATCTAGTGTTATGAGGTTTATATTGTTCATATGCTTTTAAGTTTGCATGTTTGACAGTTTTGGTTATATGACTAATATATGTTACCGATGTTGAATCTAATGTTTTTATTGATGATTAAGTTTGTATGATTCACCACCCCCCCCTCTCATCTTGTTGGCTATTGGATCTGTACTTAGATTAAGTATCAAAACTATCAATTGGTATCAGAGCTTTGGACTCTGAAAGGAAAATTTAAAGGCACTTGAGTTAAAGATCCAAAGATGTATAAGAGGGATGCACCGAAGCTAAACAAGTCAAGTTTCTCTACATGGCAGAAAAGTTTGAAGCTACATCTATCACGAGTTGGAGAATATGTTGTCTATTATCTGGAGAATCATTTCATCACACCGAGCACCTATCCATTGACAATGGAAGAGATAAAGGCAAAGCAGGAACATATTCAAGCAATGATTGAAATAACATCTAAATTGACTGACTCAGAGTTTAATGATCTAGAAGGATGTACTAATGCAAAAGCAATGTGGACTAAGTTCATATCAGTATATGATGGAGGCTATGTAATATTTGGTAATGATGCACCATCTCCAGTAAGAGGTAAAGGATCCATAACACTTCTTGACAATGCTAAATGTAATGATGTTTATTGGGTTGAAGGTTTGAAATACAATTTATTGAGTGTAGCATAGCTAAACAACACAGGTTACCGAATAGAGTTTGAAAAAGGAATTGTCAAATTTCATGACAAGCATGGAAAGTTAGCTACTACTGGGACACAAACAAGAGGTAATACATTTCATCTTGACTCAACTCGGAATAAATGTCTATATGCAAGGATAGATGATAGATGGTTATGGCATAAAAGGTTTTATCATGTTAATTTTGATAATCTTATCAAGATAAGTAAGAAGCACCGAGTAAGAGGTCTACCGAGTCTTGAAAAACCTGAGAATGCTATGTGCCGAGGATGCCAGATGGGTAAGATGACAAGGTCAAGCTTTACAAGTAAGTCCTACACTTCTAAGGAAATTTTAGATCTTGTGCACACTGATCTTTATGGTCCTATGAAAGTTCAGAGTTATTATGGTGATAAATATTTCATATTATTTGTGGATGATTACTCAAGGATGATGTCAGTAATGTTTTTAAAAGAAAAATTAGAAGCTTTTCAAATGTTTAAATGGTACAAGGCCAGAGTTGAAAATGAAAAAGGAGGACAACTGAAATGTCTCAGATCAGATAGAGGAGGAGAGTTTACATCTAATGAGTTCAACCTATTTTGCAATGATCATGGTATAAAAAGACAAGTCTCTACACCAAGAACTCCACAGCAGAATGGGATAGCTAAGAGAAGGAACAGATCTATTGTGGATTGTGCCAGAACCCTGATGATTAAAAAGAAAGTTCCACAAACATTTTGGAGAGAAGCAATAAGCAAAGTTGTTTACACCTTGAACCGAGTTCAATTGAAGAAAGGTACTTTGAAGACACCTTATGAAATCTAGTATGACAAGAAACCTAATGTAAGTTATTTTAAAATCTTTGGGAGTAGATGCTATGTTCATAAAGATGATAGAAATGGCAAGTTTGATCAGAAAAGTAAAGAACGAATGTTTCTAGGTTATTCTTCTAGAAGCAAAGCATTTAAATGTCTAATCAAATAATCTAACATAATAGTAGAAAGTGCAAATGTGAAAATTGATGAATTTGTAGAAAGAAATAATGAAGGAAACTCCAAAGAACTAGAAGATTATGAAGGATTTGTCTATGTGCAACCGAGAAGTCCTACCGAGATAACTATTGAAGAAAATGAAGGAAATATCCAGTTACCGAGTGATGAAGAAGATCATACAAAGTCTACCGAGCTTGTATTAGCCAAGTATGTCAGAAGACATCATGCACCAAGTCAGATTATAGGAGATAAGGATGATCCAGTGATGACAAGGAACAAATTGAGACAAAACACATGTTTGATATCTGAATTTGAACCGAGAATAGTGAGACGGGCATTTAACAGTGAAGATTGGATAAATTCTATGACAGAAGAGATTGATCAAATCAAGAAGAATGACACATGGACACTGGTCCCAAGACCGAAGGACAAAAATGTAATCAGTACAAAGTGGATCTTCAAAAACAAGCTAAATGAAAAAGGCGAGGTCATTTGGAACAAAGCAAGACTAGTTTGCAAAGGTTATGCCCAAGAAGAAGGAATTGATTATGGTGAGACTTTTGCACCTATGGCAAGACTTGAAGGAGTAAGAACATTGTTGGCATATGCTACTTACAACAATTTCAAGGTATATCAAATGGATGTCAAATTTGCATTTCTGAATGGTATATTAGAAGAAGAAGTTTTCATTGAACAACCTGAAGGATTTGTTGAAGGAGAAAATAATGATTAGGTATGTAAATTGAACAAAGCTTTATATGGTCTGAAACAAGCACCTAGAGCATGGTATGAGAGATTGCTTCATATTTGATCAAAATTGGTTTTATAAGAACAAGTGAAAACAACAATATGTACATGAAGAATGATGAAAATAGAATATTGATCTCAACCATATTTGTTGATGATATTATCTTTAGTGGAAATGAATCTCTATGCAAGAAACAAGGATGTGTTTCTTAGTCAACAACAAAAGTTGAATATGTTGCTGCAACACTGAATTACACCAATATAGCATGGATCAAACAACTGTTGGAAGGTATAAATGAGCAAGTTACCGAGCCAGTAACTATATTTTGTGATAACACTAGTGCCATTAACATTTCAAAGAATCCTGTTATGCACTCTAAGACAAAGCACATCTCTATCAAATATCATTATCTTAGAGAAGAAGTTCAAGAGAAGAAAGTGGTGTTGGAATATGTTAGTACAAAGGAGAAAATAGCAGATATCTTCACCAAGCCACTACCAAAGGACACTTTTGAATATCTCAGAAGTCATTTATGTGTCCTACCCCTATCTTCCAATCACTAACTGAGTTTGGTGAAAGCATTAATTCAATGACTCTACAAAATATCTTTTAGGAGTTGATGCTGATTTACACACTTTAGGAGGTTTTCTAAAAGTATGCAGGAAACAATAAATAGGAAACAAGAATTGAAGACAAATGCTCTGACTGAAATTGAATTGATACATAATAGCATGGAATTCACTTCTCAGAGGAAGAAATTATGTTTTAGTTCTTTTCTTTTTGGCATTGTTGTCAAAGGGGGAGAATACCTATGAAAGAGGGAGAATACATAAGAAGAGCAAACTACAGATTGGAAAGAAGACTGAGAAAATAGGAGAAGTCTAATGTATGGGGGAGAGCATTTCAGCATTTCAGAATCACAGCAATCCAAATCTATTAAGGTCAAATCAATTTCTTTGCCATCAATGCCAAAGGGGGAGATTGTTGGCATTATAACAAACAAGAAGAAGGTTGGCATTCCAATTACAATGAGATATTGTTGGCATTTCAATAAGGATATTGAGAATGTTGTTGATGACTCTGGATATAACTGATTAAGGATGGTTATTGTCTTAATATTATTATTTTGTCATTAATGTCAAAGAAATTGATTTTCTAATTCTGTATGATGTTGCCATATCTTAAGAAGTATGATTTGATGAGTACAAAGATGTCTGTACAAGATACAGAATGAATATGATGAATAAGGGGATAAGTTATTCAATGGGCAACTATTACCGAGTTAGACAATGATGAGATCATGATGTTTAGATTGTTTTGATATCCTACATATGCTATTGTTTGAAAGGTTAATACTATACTATGTTACCGAGCAAAGAACCTAGTCAGTAAACCCTAAGGAACCCAATCGGTAAACCCTAAGGTTTTCACTATCGGTTAATAAAGGCAGAATGTCTACCGAGTGAAGTTTAGTATTTACCGAGTTACAACCGAGCTATAACAGAATGCATTAAATGTTTACATGAGATATTTAATGAAGGAAGCTGATGAGCTAGAGTGAATTAAATGATTAGTAAGTCGTGTATGAAGATTGTTAAAGAATCTATGGTAAAGAAAGATCGGCAGGAAGATCTACAGCTCAGATTGAACTGCAATACCCTAACACAAGTTCCAAGGTGAAAATGCAAGTTCCAAGGTTGGGTAAAACATTTTCAGATCAAAGAATACATTGAGCCTAGACAAGATTGAAGATCTGATGGCTATGATTGATCATGGGAAATGTGATCAATGAGATTAAGTGGTTAGTAGATTATTTATAAATAGGAAACTATTGATAAACAATGCATGTGGGCAAGTGGATGCATAGGGATGCTACATAGTGATTATCGAGCACAAAAGCTTGAAGATCTGTTAGAATAATAGAGTATAGATGCCTAGCAGATAGACAAGATTATTTCTATGTCTAAATTGTATTGAACAAATAGGAATCTCCTTTAGCATTTTTAAATGTGAAGTTGCAGACATATCTTTATTATTGTTACTTTGAGAAGTAGCAGAAAATCTCTTAACCGAGTGGACTTAATAGTCTTATATGTAAATCCTCTAGCAAGGTGACATTCTTATTGACTGTTTGAAATCCTTTAACAAGGTCACTTCTAACAAAGTGAATATCCTAATAGATCTAAGGGAAATCCCTTAACCGGGTCACATCTAGCAATGTGCTTGTAATCTTTAACAAGATTTTCTTTTAACCAAGCATACTCTAGAAGAGTATATTTCTTAGTGGGTCCAAAATCCCATAGTGTTTTTTCCCTATTTGGGTTTCCACGTTAAATCTGGTGTTATGAGGTTTATATTGTTCATATGCTTTTAAGTTTGCATGTTTGACAGTTTTGGTTATATGACTGATATATGTTATCGAGGTTGAATCTGATGTTTTTATTGATGATTAAGTTTGTATGATTCACCCCCTCCCCCCTCTCATCTTGTTGGCTATTGGATCTATACTAAGATTAAGTATCAGAACTATCATTCTCTATGTTGGATATCGTCCTTCCACATTTATATAGGTCATCCCAATAAGTGTAAAATTTAAGAATTTACTTAGTAGCACTTTTTTACCTTGGGTAGGCATACTTGAGGGGTAGCATCCGGTTGACAAGAATTCTGATATGTCATGTAGGTCCTCCAGGACTATAGTGATTTGGAATAAGCATGTGCCAGGTAATTACTCTCCATCAATCTCATCTGGATCTTTGTTAGTATCAATTCTAGATAGGTAATCTGGACCTTGATTGTTTCTTTCATGTTAAACCATGATGTTGAAATCGTACTCCTTAAATAATAGAAGCCACCTACATATTCAACCTTGTATCATTGGTTTGTTTAAGAGGAATTTCAAAGGTTCATGGTAGGTGTAAAAAGTGAACAAGGTAGATAGAAAGAAATGTCTAAACTAATGTAATGTGTAAACCATAGTCAAGACCTCTCTTTCCATTGTGGTATAATTTAACTTGGCCTTGGATAATTTTCTGCTAATAAAGGCTACTAGGTTGTCTTTGTTTCCTCTTGGTCAAGCCAAGAAAACACCAAGTTCTATTCCAAACACATCTATGTGGATGTGAAATAGGATTGTCCAATCTAAGAAAATTAGGATAGGGGATTTTTCTATCTTCTATTTTAGTGTATCAAGGGAGTGTTGGCATTCTAGGTTCCATTTGATTGACTTGTTTGTTTTAATACTTTAAGAAATTCTTCCAATGGGTCAGCTATTGTGGCATAACTTTTGATTAATTTCTAGTGGTATCTAGTGTATCTCAGAAATGTTTTGACTTTTGATGCTATATAAGGTGGTGGGATATTCATGATAAGGGCTATATTCATTGAATCCACCATCATGCCTTCTTTGCATATGATGTGTCTTAGGAGTGTTCCAAATGGTGCTACAAACATACATTTCTTTAGGTTGAGAAAAATCTCCATGCTTCTACATTTTTCTATGATGGTCCAGAGTGCTTGCACACGACCTTTGACTAATCTATAAAAAATCCAATCATCTAGCTATACTTCCAAAAGTTCATGAATAAAATCCTTGAATGTATTTACCATAATATGACTAAACACTGTCAGTGCATTTTTTAGTCCAAGGGGTATTACTGTATACATCAATGAGTCCCATTCTATGCCAAAAGTAGTCTTGGGTTGGTCTTCCTCCTTTATTAAGATTTGATGATAGCCAAAAAATCCACAGGAGAATGAATATTTTTCTCTCTTAGCAACTGATTCTGGGATCTCTTCCATAAAGGTGTTGGAAATAGATTATGTAGGTAAGTCTTATTTAATTCTTGAAAATCTGCACATACCTAAATTTCTCTGGTTTTTTTATTCTATATCACGATTGCGATTATCCACTTAGAGTCCTCATCTGGTTTGATTATCCTTGCTGCCAACATTTAATCCAACTCACTTTTCACTCTTTGCTTCAAATTTAGGTTTAGATGATATGGAAATTTCTAGATTGGTTTGGTTTCTTCTTTCAATTGTATCTTCATGGTTTCAACTTCTTCCTTAATGACCTTCACCTCACTGAATATCTAGAGAAACAAGTCTTCATATTTTGTCAACAGTTTCATAACAAATTCTATAGTATCCTCATCACAATAGTCTCCTATCTTTTCTATTTTTAGGCTACTTGTGGTAGCAATATATTTTTCCACTTAGAGTTGATAGGCTGGTTATAATAGTGAATTTTGGAATATTTTTAAAGTTCTATTTATTTTTCCCCTTCTCCTATGTCAGTGTTTTTCCTGGGATCCACTTGTTTTTCATTTGTATGAATCGTATAGGATTAGTTGTGGACTAGTTGTATTTGTTTGTCTATCCATTCAACTAGTTTCCATACACCCTCACTACAGGGTTGAGGTTTAGGTTGGATATGTATTTTTTGGAATTGATTTAAATATGAAATCCTTGATCTTGAATAGGGCTTGTTGGATTTATTCATTACTAAATTATGGAAGGAGAATGTTCAATTCAAATCTCTACATACTATATCAAAATCCTTCGTTCCTATTCTCCTTTCCTGATTAATGTACCAAGTCTAGACTATCAGTGTTAGGGTCCAACCAAAAAGTTATAAGTATAGGAAATGATCATACTCCTAGTCTTTGATCCAAGTTACCACACTATTGTAGAGGTGATACTTTGGGGGGGTGATACCTTCATACTTAGGAATGCTACAGCCCCATCCTATTGTCTATACTATGTTTTGATAAGAATATTAACAAAATGCAAATTTAAAATGTGTTAAATAGGTGTGTTCCACCAAAACATGACATTGCATAGTAGTGTGTCTTGGAAATCCGCCATTTTGTTTGTCTCTAATGAGAATGTCTTTTGCATAACTGCAATATATTCTATAACTTCCCCTCATCATAACCACCTTGGGATTTTGTAGCTTACCCCAAACTAATGTCATTCTTAAAGTGGTTTCTAGCTGACTACAAACTCTACACACAAATGGTTTTGGTTTACCATGAACCTAACACACAAATGGTTTCAAATGACTTGGACCCATCACAATGAGGAAACTAATGCACACATTTTCTAAAAAAAATTCATCACTATGGGATTTATTCATGAACTTTTATGATTCTCCATGTGAGACCCATATAAAATTTGATCCACCTACTAAGATACATGGGTAACTTGTCATTGTACTTGCTAGTTCTGTAGGAATCCTTTTCACCTAGATGGTTAAACAATATGTTAAACTCTCTTGTAAAAATTTATTTGGTCCCTCAAAATTTGTGATTACTCGATCTCACAGTTCCCCCTTAATCAAAGATTCAACTTCTTTGATTCTCCATGTCAAACTTAGATACGAGTCTATTTTCCACCCTTATATTTATTTGAGTGATTAATCCCACAACTTTATGCACATCCTGTTTATGCATAAGAGGATACATGCTACATGATTACATGGGCTATCACACTAATCCATGTAGGCCTGACTCAATACAACTTACAAAATACTTGGAGAAATAAAAATTGTCTATGGCTAAGTTTCACAACTTTGGACGAAATACTCTAGGGTGTCAGATACAAAAAATCATGCATCCCCTACAAAATCTTAGGGACGCTAAATATTCCAACATACTTTTAATTTTACCTTTTAATAAAGCTTACCATCTCTTAATAATTTGTAAGCACTTCATCATACTTCTTGTTTTACCTCTTAACAAAGGTTACTATCACTCAATTATTTGCCTAAAATACAAGTCCATTACTTATGCCCATTTACATTGCATTACCATACCTACTTTCTATTTTACCTCTTGTCATGGAGTCTTCCTTCTTTGTGGAAATCTGAACAATTCTTAACCATCCACTTCAATGTATTCTTTAGATTGGTAAATTCTTGGCTTATTCACAAATAGCACTTGTATATGGTGAAAATGGATAATAACAATGTTGAAAGACTAAATAGATTCAACCACAAAACCATAGCCTAATAACAACAAAGATCCACCATAACATATGAAGATTACCTAAGACAATGCAAATCAAATGAAATGACAAAGATTATACGATCACATGTCCAAAAGGGTTTGGATCTCCATTCTTCCTATCTCCTTTCATCTTGCTTGTTATATTTGCTCTCACATTTTATATGTACATAAGAGCTCAACAAAGAATGGAAATATGGTTGCAAGTATGCTTGATTGCATATGCAAGTTCGAAAGCGTAGTCAGGGCTGAATGCATAGTGAGTTAGGGTTTGATAATGAAGGAAGCATCACCTTATATAGAAGACACTATATGAAATGGAGGGATAAGATTGAGAGGTGTAAAAGATAAATGGTCAGCTATGATTAGAGGGTAGGTAAAAGAAATAATAAAATAATGAAAGGGTAGGTAGTGTATGAATTAAGAGATGAATGACATGTGTCATAGGTAGAAAAGGTTAATGAATTAATTAAATAAATAAAGATTTATTTAATTAATAGAAGAAGTGGGATCAATTAAATAAATAAGATATTTATTTAATTTAAGAAAAGGTTAATTTAAATAAATAAATGAATTTATTTAAATGAGAAATAAGGCTAGAAGAGGATAAATGAATTAATTAAATAAATAAAGATTTATTTAATTAATAGAAGAATTAGGCTAAAGTAATTAAATAAATAAAGATATTTATTTAATTACACTAGACAATTTTAGGTGTCTACATTTTGCCCCTCTTTGAGACAATGCAGCTTGTCGCGTTGTTTCAAAGAAGATAATATGAATTGATATAGAGTTGACCCAAGATGGGAATGATATGACCCCTTGAGAGATTGGATGGAAATGTCTAGAAAGATTGTAGACAATCTCTCGATAAGAGAGAAAGGCTAGAATGGATTGACTGGATAGAGTGATAGAGTCACGGGATAACGAAGACTAGCTCAAGAGACAAGGGCTAGGGCTAGGGCAGTCTATAAAATAGACCATGAGGGGAATACATCCTCATTGTCATCCACACATCCAAGCGATCAGAGTGCAAAGAGAGAATAGAGCAGCAACAGTCAGCAACGATGGATTTGGTGCATAGATTCGATCGCGTTCGCCGATTTCAAAGGCCAGCAGAGGCAGGAGAGTTGGTAAGTACCACAAAACCTTCTTGTACTTTGTTGTAATAAATGTTGTCATTAATGCATCTTAGGTAGTGCAATAAATGCATTTTAGAATATGTCAAACAAGGTCAAAAAATGCTTAGGCACATCTGTGCTGGTGCCAGGCATGTTTGTGCAATATGTAAGCACATTTATGTAATGACAGTGCATTTATGTAATGAAAGCATGTTTATATAATGAAAGCGCGTTTGTGTAGGGCAAAAAGCGAGACTAGGTTAACATGCCCTAATCCTACCTTTTGACACACATTACGGAATACAAAAGAGCCTAGAGGTATCACACAACTGGCTACTTCTTCTTTTGAAAGAGAGAGCCACGGGCTACCTATTAGGATTTCTATTCCTTTGTTGAAATTGAAAGATAAAATGATGCAAGTTCAAGTCCTAATCCCAAAATGCATGTACAAACGAATAACAAGATTGCAGAATTGAGATTAAACAATGAACAGCTGTAAATACAAGGATGAAATAAGAATGCAGATGCATACCCGAACTCAAAATCGGATTGAAAATGTTCGGGACGGGGGCCCGGGCGCCACTGTCCTGATTCTGTCCTGAAAACTGCACCGAAAACTGTTGTTTTGCACTCTGGAAAACTGTCGGAAATGTCAAAAAATGCTGTCTGTCCGGAGGACCAGGGCATCCAGCACCTCTGTCCTAGGGACCAGGGCACCCAGCGCCCCTGTCCTAGTAGGACTAGGGCGCCCAGCGCCCCTGTCCTGCTCTTCTGCCCTGCAATTTGATGCGGAGTGCTGTCTCGACCTGCTCTTCCCAGATTTGTATCCTGCGGCATCGTCTGAGTCTCGAAACCTGCACTTATATCTGAAAAGGGTGTGTGGACAGCTATATAGGGTTTTTCCTTAGTCAAACCCCTACTTCGGTGATTTCCACCTCCACGAATAGCCAAGTTGTATTGTAAATGTATTGTGTGTGTAGACCTAGTGTGTGTGCAAGGTCCTAAAATGCAAGAAAGCAAACTAGAGCAACCTAGAAAGTAAACCCTAATTGCTTGTAAATGACAATGTAAATGCTCTAAATCAAGATGCAAAGTGATCTAAAGCATGAATAAGTGATATATTGAAGCTTATGCAAAGACATGAAAACAACATGAAATCATACCCAACCCTCAAGGGAGGGGTACAAGCCAATCTTCAGTTGGTAATCTCCTATTGTTCTTCAATGCCTTCCAAGCCCTAAATGTATGAATGAAGTTGATAAGTGCTTGATAGAGGGATGTTGAATGTTGTTGAAGTCTTCAAAGATCTACTCTTTCGCTGCATATGAGGTTCCTGAAAACCAAAATTCGGATCCTTTCAAATGAAGAAAGAGAGCTCTTATGTAGGAAACCCTAGGTCATAATTTCATCTTTTGGCCAACCTAGAGATTGAATATCCCGCCAATTTCTTGGGGTTAAGCTTTATTTTATGATCGGATTGTGTTCCTAAAATTTTGAGAAAAATGTCCAGGACCATGTGCACTTCGGGCACCACAGTCCCGACAACTTTTCACCAAATTTTCAAGGCCATCGGATATGATGATTTTAGAGAGAATCCCAAAGTTACAGGTGATTTCGAGATGTTTTGACCCCGAAACCAAGCCCCCAAGTTCAAAATAGGACTTAATTAGGGTTTTTGATTGAATGATGCATTGGAGGAATAAAATGAAAAAGGCACGCTTTAACGAAAGGGCCCAACTTTATGATGTAGAAGATGATGAAATAGGACCTTAGACCTAATTAATTTGATTAATTAAGTGCTAAAGGAGAAATGCAATGCAAAATGTAAAATGCACCAAGGCGAGTGCTAAACTAGGTGTGAAATTGTACCACCCTAGCAAGTGTGTACAATTTACGACGCTACATTTAGCCCCCACTTTAGCGGTCATATGAGTACTACGTGCATATGCAAGCTAAAGTACAGAAAAGTAAACATCATTTGAAAAATGATATATCCATAAGTTGTCGAACGAAGCCCCCAGCGGTATCTGCAGTACACAGTTAGGAACCGCACCCTACAAAACAAACGTTAGATCACAAAATCACCTAATGCTTACTAAGGAACGTGATGAAATTTGTGAGTAGCTATATGCCCCCCCCTGTTTTGACTTGCTTATTAGGGAGGTGAAACAAGGTAGCATGTTTACTTATGACAAATTGTGTAAGAGAGTATTGATAAGGGATGTTCACTGAATAGGCTTCATCAAAGAACTTTTTGGAACATCCCAAGAGTAGGGGAATGAAAATACGATTCCTACGCAACAAACGGTTTGAAAATCGCATCTCCCAAACTCAAGTTATGATGAAATGAGTGATAGATAGAAATTAGGGTTTCGAAAGCAAAGGTAAAAGAATGAAAGTATATACCTTGAAAGTGACATTTGCATTTGTCACCTTGTTGATTTCTAAATACTGTTCATTGCAGCGGAGCCCACATAGGCATCATCATGCCTTCATGATGATCGGAGCGTCCCATGAGGATTGAGATCCTATGACAAGCTGTGATCGACGACGAGCCACTGGACGAGGTGAGTTGACTGAACGTTTGACTTTTGATTTTCTGCATTTGACTTTTCTGTGATCATTTACGGGCCCTGAAGTCTAACCCGGGCCCCACCCAGGGTGCCATGGTCCCTGTGGGGCACCTTGGTCCCCTCAGGGCGCCATGGTCCCCTCAGGGCGCCATGGTCCCTGACAGGGCGCCATGGTCCCTGACAGGGCGCCATGGTCCCAATCAGGGCGCCATGGTCCCAATCAGGGTGCCATGGTCCCAATCAGGGCTTGGCGAGGGATTTCAGGGTTGGCATTCGATGTTTGATAGTTTGCATGAGCGATTTGGATGATTGAGTACTGATTACGGTTATGTTTTTGTGTTGCAAGGTCTCCCATACATGAGAGAGCATACGGCGGGACATATTCTTCACAGTTTGCGAGATCAGATTCCACGGCTGACTCAAGCAGAGAGAGACACATTGTCGATCATGGGATTATGTTATGTGATCCTCATGCCAGCCATTCGGTTCCATCCTGCGATGTTGATGGCATTGATGGAGCAATGGGATCCTAACACATGCACATTTCATCTTCTAGTAGGGGAGCTGACGGTTACACTTGAGGATGTGTATCGCATACTTCATCTTCCTATCGGAGGAGCGATTGTTACATACGTGATCGATCGGTCAGCGGAGGATCATCAGAGAGAGCAGGTATATTGCATAGGGAGAGTCATGCCGAGCGAGATGAGAGGTCGCATCATGGTCAGCTGGCTCTTACATCCTACAAGGGAGGTACCCCTTCTGAGATGCCTTATGATTGCCATCATAGCACTAGCCGTCTACCCTAATGGGCAAGGTACGCACATGCATGGGGGTCTCACATGGTGCATCAGAGCTATGGAGAGACACAGGAGAGTGTATGCTTGGGGTCAGAGTATGCTTGCACATCTCTATCATGACCTTGAGGAGTATGTATTTGGACAGGGTTGCAGTTTGATGACATGCACACTTCTGCAGGTGTGGATTTTAGAGCACTTCACATGCACTAGGCCTATCGGCTTTCCACTAAGTACGGCTAGCGAGCAACCTAGGGTGTTTGCTTATCCACTTACCAGGGAGTGGAGATTTGGAGATTTGTTATATTGGAGAGTGATACTTGATAGATTGACAGCCAAGGTGACAGTGTGGAGACCCTACCTGCGGATGCACAGATGGGATGGGATGGAGAGATAGTTAGCATGCTTACAGAGGAACTGCCTACTGCGGGGATGATATTCACACATCATAGTCCCATTCTACTTTGACCGAGTACAGAGGCAGTTCGGGCTAGAGTAGTGTGTTCCAGCCGATGTGCCCATCTATACTCGACACTCCCGAGTCCTTCAGAGACCTAGAGTAGTAGCGAGACCGACGATAGATGACATCGAGACTACAGATATAGAGGGATCTGATCAGGATGTAGTTACTGATTACTTTTGTAGAGCCTGGAGCACAGCGCCGGTATGTCTCATGGTTTATGAGATCATATCCAGGTCCTATCTTTCCACCAGATCACCCAACAGGCCATCCAGGCCCATGGAGACATGGAGACCAAGACGAGGACCAGGGATCCAGGTCAGAGGAGCCAGAGGAGGGAGAGGGTCATGAGGAGGCAGGAGATCCTGATCCACCTATAGGAGATCAGCCTAGTGCTGAGGAGGAGGAGGAGGAGGACACAGATAGAGATGAGGAGAACGAGGATGCAGGTGAGGATGTGGACGAGGACGAGGATGAGGATGAGGATGATGAGGAGGAGGAGGAGGATAGAGATGATGAGGAGGAGTCGGATGCAACTCCCCACCATTCAGGAGATGATACCATAGCCCTGGATCCACCTCTTATTCCCCAATAGGGGGAATATGAGGCGATATGGAGACCTGTTCCTAGTACCGTCCAGCCTACACCCATCATGCACAGATTATTCGAGCAAGGGGAGCCTAGTAGTTCCCAGTCACAGATGCTACCATATCATGATCCCTACTGGCGTGAGGGAGATCCAGGTATAGTAGGTTTATATTGATTGATTAATGTTTTGATGATATAGAATGGTACTAATACAAAAATCTGTTCTACTACTACAGCTAATGTGCAGGAGTGGCGTTCCCTGATTCAGCAGGTAGTGACAGACATTTCCATGATAGCACAGATCCCTAGTTACTCACAGATTGCCTATAGGCCTCAGGGGAACATGGGTCGGCATGAGGACTTATTTTTCCCATTCTGAGTACAGGTAGACATATGGAGGGCGAGAGAGAGAGTCCTATCAGAGGACCTTCAGTGGGCGCGGCGAGATCTAGCAGCAACTCAGGCTGAGGCTACCTCCTATCATGCGATCCTTATGGACAGGGATCGTAGGAGTTCCTCTCAAAGTCACTCACGATCTGTATCACGCTACACACCTGTGGGTCCACCTGCACGACCGGATCAGGAGGGAGCATCTAGTTGACACTCTCCAGCCACCAGCCCTAGGGATAGGAGATGATTTTATGATGTAGGAGAGGTCACATTTTGGATGTATAGTGACCTATATTTGTATACAATCCACATATATATATGTATATATACATGCTTCTCTTTTGTCTCAAATGTGTTATCTTTAATGCTTAAAACAATGTATATTTTGCTTTGATTAAATCTAATACATTTGGTAAATGTACATGTATATTCAGGATTTAATTGCCATGTGATTGATTTCTCAATGCTCCATGATTAAATTGATACATGTGTGACTTAATTAAATATTTAATCAAGTACTACATTGATGATAGGGAAGAAATATGCATTAAGTCTAAGAATCATATAACTAATGTGATTTAATTTTGAACTTAAATACAACATGATACGATTCTACTTAACACATAAAGACACTGTATAATATGCTAGCATAATGGAATATAAATCTTTCACAATTTACATAAATGAATTCAAGACAAACTATAAAGTAAGGAGACATGCTTGTCAAGAACGAAGCAATATAGATTAAACACCATAACTTTTAATTCTATTTTGCTCTAATTAGGAGATACTAACATATTATCCAATGTTGAAGAACTGAAAAAGAAGATAAATAAGGAATGAAGAATTAAGCATAATATCTACGCAAGTGCATAGCATTGATAGGTTCTTTAAGAGGCGTACCATCTACATCCACTATTTTGTAGGCACCCGATCCATAATCTTCAATAATGATGTATGGTCCAAGCCAATTGGGACTAAATTTTCCCTTTTCTGCAGGTAAGGCATTCACATTGTGCTGATTCTCATAGAGGACTAAGTCACCTACTGAGAAGGAACGTTGAATAACCTTATCATTATAACTTCGTTGTAGAGTTTTGTGATATGCTTGAATATGCTCAAGAGTGTTATACACTGTTCATCAAGCATCTCAAGCTGTTGAAGTCGTTGTTCTCTATAAGAGTCATCATCTACTATACCTTTGAGAGAAACCCTAAGTGATGGAGTCTCTAACTCTAAGGGCATAATAGCGTCAACACCATAAACAAGATTATAAGGAGTAGTTCCCGTAGCAATTCGTACACTCTTTCGATAGGCCCAAAGAGCATAGATTAGTTGATTACTCCAATCCTTACCATGCTTATTCACGGTTTTGTGAAGAATTTGTTCAATTATCTTATTGGATGATTCGGCTTGACCATTTGATTGAGGATAGTATGGTGTAGAAAATCAATGTTTGATATGATACTTCTCGAGGAATTTTTTCACGTCCTTGTTCTTAAATGATGTCCCATTATCTGAGATTATAGTGGAAGGTATCCCGAATCGAGAGATGATGTTTTCTAGAAGAAATTGACAAATCACTTCAGCAGTAGTAGAGCGAAGGGGAATAGCTTCTACCCACTTTGTAAAGTAATCTATTGCGGTTATAATGAGGTGTGTCCTTGAGATGAAGGAGGAGAGATTTTACCAATAAGATCCAAACCCCATGCGGAGAAAGGCCAAGATGCTACTTGAGAACGAAGTTCTTGGGCAGGAGCATGAATCAGATTATTGTGTTGTTGACATTGATGACATTTCTTAACAAATGAAAAGGAATCCTTCTGCATAGTTTGCCAATAGTATCCCATATGAAGCAATCTATGAACCAAGGATTTGCCTCCAAAATGCCCCCCACAGGCACCTGAATGTGCCTCTTCAAGAGCAACGGGGATTTCTGATTTGTTAAGACAGCGAAGGAGAAGACCATCATAACCCCTTCGGTAAAGGACATTAGAAAGAATGATATACCTAGCAGACAGCTTGCGGATTCTAGCCCTAGTGTTCCTATTGGCGGAATCAGGAAAGGTACCATCGATCAAATATCTTACGATATGCGAGTACCATTCATCTGAGTCTATAAAGTCACAACATGTTACTAAGCTAGAATCGTCTACTATAACTGGAGAAATAAGGTTGTGAATAACAAATTTAAGATCAACCACAGGGTCCTCTAAAGATACAAGAGAAGCCACACATGCCATTGCGTCCGCATGTCGATTATCTTTTCGAGGAACAGGTTCCATGGTATAAGAATCAATTTTTTGTAATAAAGAGATAGCAAGGTCTTTATATTGTGATAATTTGTCTTGTTTTGCTTGATATATTCCTGTTACTTGTCTTATAATCAATTGCGAATCTCCATAGATATGTATGTGTTTTATATTCAGAGCTAAGGCTTCTTTTATTCCTGCTATAAGAGCCTCATACTCAGCAATGTTATTGGTACACAAGAAATTTAGACGATAGGATAAGGGAATGGATTTCTTTGTAGGAGAGATCAGAACAACACCTGCCCCCAATCCCGTACGACACTTAGAGCCATCAAAGTATAACTCCCAAGTTTCATCTTTCTCTATAGAAAGAATGAAGTCATCGGAAAAAGACTCAGGGTTAGGGATGGAGAAAGGTGAAGGGGTCTCAACTAAGTGATCAGTCAATGCTTGCCCTTTAATTGCTCTTTGTGAAACAAATTTAAGGTCAAATTTAGTTAACATCATAACCCACTTAGCTAGGCGTCCTGATAAATCAATTTTAGAGAAAAGATGCTTCAAAGGATCAAACTTTACCATGACGTGGACTTCTGAATTTAAAAGATAATGTCTCAATTTCTAAGTCGCAAACACCAAGGCCAAGCATTGTCTTTCTATCGCAGAATATCGGGTCTCATAATCGAGTAAGGTACGACTTATGTAATAAACCGGACATTCCTTACCATCTTTATCATGTTGTGCCAACAATGCTATGAAAGCATGAGAAGAAGCAGCTGTATACAGAAGGAAGGGTTTAGAAGGTTTGGCAGGTTGAAGAATAGGAGGACTAGCCAAATACACTTTTAAATCTTCAAATGCTTGCTGACAATCTTCGTTCCATTGAAAAGTGATATCCTTTTTAAGAAGTTGAGTAAAAGGAAAGGTACGATCCGCAAGTTGAGATACGAACCTACGAATAGCTTGAATCTTTCCTTGTAAGCTTTTAAGTTGAGACACATTCCTAGGAGGTGGCATGTTGACAATAGCATCTATTTTCTTAGTGTCCACCTCAATCCCACGATGCGAAACTATGAATCCTAATAGTTTTCCACTATCCACACCAAAAACACATTTTCGGGGATTCAAGTGCATGTGATATTTACGAATTATTTCAAAGATCTGACAAAGGATTTTAATATGATCTATGCGAAGAATGGATATGGCTAAAATATCATCAACGTAGTCCTCTAAAATCTTATGCATGTAATCATGAAATATAAGGGTCATCGCTCGTTGATAAGTCGCACCGGCATTTTTAAGTCCAAAAGGCATCATTATCCAACAAAACGTACCCCACGGGGTGGTGAAAGCGGTTTTGAATTGATCTTGAGGGTTAATAAAAATTTGATTGTATCCTGAAAAACCATCCATGAAGGATAACAAGGCATGTCCTGCCGTAGAATCCACTATCATGTCGATGTTTGGAAGAGGGAAATCATCTTTTAAAGAAGCCTTATTTAAATCTCAAAAATCGGTACACATTCTTATTTTATTATCTGGTTTAGCCACAGCGACAATATTTGAAATCCATGGGGAATAGTCAATAGGGCGGATAAATCCGGCCTCCAATAACTTTTCAATCTCAGCCTTAACAAGCAGAGCCACCTTAGGATTCATTTTTCAAATCTTTTGTTTCACGGGCTTAGCATCGGGAACTAAGACAATATTATGAGTGACAATCTTAGGATCTATACCAGGCATGTCAGAGTATGTCCAATCAAAGATCTCAGGGAATTCATGCAATAAATCTTCATATTGTTTTTGCTCCTCTTCATCCAAACATTTTCCAATTTTAATAACTTTCTCTTTATTGCAAGGATCCATCTTAACATTAGTGGTGTCACTTATGAGAAGATTACTTTGTTGAGGAGTATCCTTTAACTGAGGGAATTCTTTCACAATCTCATCATTATCAATCTCTTTTCCAAAATAGGCTTCAGTGTTCAAACAATAAGGGAGTCCCCTATTGTGATGATAACGAGGAAGAGTATCATAGGCTCCCAAGAACTTAGCTAAAGAATCATCGGTAGGGAAGATATCCAAAGCACAGTCACATGAAAGATCCCCATCAATATACTCAAGGTGTTGCATTGATAAAGATGTAGAAATAGCATTAACACTAATACATGGTCTTTTAGAAGCTTTAGTGGGTTTGCAGGGATTATAGCCAAGTCCAAAGGCATAATTGTGAAAATTAGTCTCTAGAGGAACTTTTATCCCTTGTTCATGAGCACCACAACCATTTCCATGATACCCATGCTTAGCAAAAATGAGAAAACCACGACCATAACGATCAGCCATTTCAGGAAGAGAAGGTGGTTTTTCATAAGACAAAGAATCAAACTCTTCATAATTAGAGGTGTGAGGAGAAGAAGTTTGAGAAGTAGCCACAAAATTATTACTCATAGGTTCAGGTAAGATTGATTGATTTTTAGCTTCTTCCTTCTTTTCAACTTTAAGCTCTCTAGAAGGAACCTTATATTCACCTACAAAAGTGGGATTAAAATCAAGAGATCCCCAATCGTCTTCTTCGAGGATCTTCTCAAGATCAAAATCCTTCTTATGTGTAGTTTCAAGTCGAGAAGAATCATCTTCAGGAGCTCCAGACTCATCCAAAGAATTTTGATCATCAGAGAGTGAGGACTCATTGATAGGTATCTTGTTTAAAGAGTCATCACTAGACGAGGATGGCTTAGAAGAACCCCCTTTGGAAGTAGATGTTTGTAGACAAGCTTGGAAATTAGTATCACCTATCAAGGTATATGTCTTATTGTTATAAATAAATTTAACTTGTCTATGCAATGTAGAGGGGACAGCTTGCATGCTGTGAATCCAAGGCCTCCCTAATAACAAGTTGTATGTTAAATTTCCCGACATAACATGGATAGGAGTAGGCAAAGTAACAGGTCCTACTGTGAGGGGTAAGGTGATAATACCTAATGAAGTCTTAGCCACATTGTCAAAGCCATGAATGGGATGAGAGTCAGGCTCAATGAGAGACGTATCCACATTCATCTTATGTAATGGATTAATGCTACACACATTAAGGCCAGAGCCATTATCTACTAGTGTTCGTCTTATAGCAGTGTCTTTCATGATAACCACAATCATCAAGGGATCATATTGTTGTTGAATTTCACTAGTTGGCAACTCATCTTGGGTAAACACAATTTGAGCTTTAGGATTCATCACGGAGTTAACCAAAGATGCTATATTACTAGATGTATTCGGTGGAGGAACATTCAAATCTTTCAAGGCATCTTGTAACATTCCATGATGAGCGGAAGAAGTTTGAATCAAATCCCAAAGGGATATCTTAGTAGGGTTAGTTTTAAGTTGTTCTATGAGATCATATTCCTTACCCATAACTTGTGAAATACGGGGAGCTTGTGGAAGAATTGGTTGAGGATTAGGAAGAGAAACTGGAATAACAGGAGGAGGATTAGGTTGCCTATTATTTCTGGTATGATAAGTATGGGCAACCGCATGATAACTCTCTCTAGTTATTTGCTTGGCATAACTATAAGGACTTATAGGTTTTCTTCCTTGCACAGTGATGATTGGTTTATTCAGAGTATGAAAGGAATCATGATCATACCCTCCTTGGATAGTAAGGAGAGGTGATTTAGAAACTTGAAAGGTGGGAGAAGGATAAGCACCTTGGACTTCAAAGAGAGGCTTGCTATACTCATTCAGGTTTATCATGTTAACCAATTTAGAGGTCTTGTTCTTGTTTAAAGATTTTGACAAAGCCACAAAGTCATCAAGAGCATCATCCAACAAAGCATGATCATATCGATTAAAAGATTTGTCTTTTGATTCAAAAGGAGACATCTCCTCATAGAGGGGATTATTGAAAACAACCATGTTACTAGATTCAGTGGAAGAGTTGATAGGAATGTATCCTTGAGAGGAATCATTCGACTTATCTTTCTCATCACACCTAAATGGCATAGTAACAAGGTTTATGAGTTTTTGGTAAAAGGAAGGTTTGGAATCTTTAGGGTTCAAAAACTCATCTAAAGCTTCATCTAATTCATCTTGGCTATACTCATAATAATCATCAAAAGCATGAACATTTTGCAAATAAAAATCTAACATTTTGAAAAGATTGCATAAAATTTAAACACACAATGCAAAGAAACACACTCTTTTTTTTCTTTTTTTCTTTTTAATGAAAATGAAATGAAAACACACTAAATCTAGATTTAGATCTAACAAATGCAATGCAAGAGGAAGCAATGATAGACTCACGTCGGGTTCACCAAAATGTGTAGGGGAAAAAGTGAAGACTAGGTTAACATGCCCTAATCCTACCTTTTGACACACATTACGGAATACGAAAGAGCCTAGAGGTATCACACAATTGGCTACTTCTTCTTGTGAAAGAGAGAGCCATGGGCTACCTATTAGGATTTCTAATTCCTTTGTTGAAATTGAAAGATAAAATGATGCAAGTTCAAGTCCTAATCCCAAAATGCATGTACAAATGAATAACAAGATTGCAGAATTGAGATTAAACAATGAACAGCTGTAAATACAAGGATGAAATAAGAATGCAGATGCGTACCCAGACTCAAAATCAGATTGAAAATGTTCAGGACGGGGGCGCGGGCGCCACTGTCCTGATTCTGTCCCGAAAACTGCACCGGAAACTGCTGTTTTGCACTCTGGAAAACTATCGGAAATGTCGAAAAATGTTGTCTGTCCGGAGGACCAGGGTGCCCAGCGCCTCTGTCCCAGGGACCAGGGCACCTAGTGCCCCTGTCCTGGCAGGACCAGGGTGCCTAGTGCCCCTGTCCTGCTCTTCTACCCTGCAATTTGATGCGGAGTGCTGTCTCGACCTACTCTTCCCAGATCTGTATCCTGTGGTGTTGTCCGAGTCCCGAAACCTACACTTATATCTGAAAAGGGTGTGTGGGCGGCTATATAGGGTTTTGCCTTAGTCAAACCCCCACTTCATTGATTTCCACCTCCACGAATAGCCAAGTTGTATTGTAAATGTATTGTGTGTGCAGACCTAGTGTGTGTGCAAGGTCCTAAAATGCAAGAAAGCAAACTAGAGCAACCTAGAAAGTAAACCCTAATTGCTTGTAAATGACAATGTAAATGCTCTAAATCAAGATGCAAAGTGATCTAAAGCATGAATAAGTGATATATTGAAGCTTATGCAAAGACATGAAAACAACATGAAATCATACCCAACCCTCAAGGGAGGGGTACAAGCCAATCTTCAGTCGGTAATCTCCTATTGTTCTTCAATGCCTTCCAAGCCCTAAATGTATGAATGAAGTTGATAAGTTCTTGATAGAGGGATGTTGAATGTTGTTGAAGTCTTCAAAGATCTGCTCTTTTGCTACATATGAGGTTCCTGAAAACCAAAATTCGGATCCTTTCAAATGAAGAAAGAGAGCTCTTATGTAGGAAACCCTAGGTCGTAATTTCATCTTCTGGCCAACCTAGAGATTGAATATCCCACCAATTTCTTGGTGTTAAGCTTTATTTTATGATCGGATTGTGCTCCTAAAATTTCAGGAAAAATGTCCGAGACCATGTGCACTCCGGGCGCCACGGTCCTGACAACTTTTCACCAAATTTTCAAGGCCATCGGATATGATGATTTTAGAGAGAATCCCGAAGTTACAGGTGATTTCGAGATGTTTTGACCCCGAAACCAAGCCCCCAAGTTCAAAATAGGACTTAATTAGGGTTTTTGATTGAATGATGCATTGGAGGAATAAAATGAAAAGGGCACGCTTTAACGAAAGGGCCCAACTTTATGATGTAGAAGATGATGAAATAGGAACTTAGACCTAATTAATTTGATTAATTAAGTGCTAAAGGAGAAATGCAATGTGAAATGTAAAATGCACCAAGGCGGGTGCTAAACTAGGTGTGAAATTGTACCACCCTAGCAAGTGCGTACAATTTACGATGCTACAGCATTTATGTCTTCTAGGCCAAATCAGCAGTTCTGTGATGAACATACACTATCGATTGGATAAGCTGCTGAGAGGATACACTGAAGCAGGTCCTCTAGGGAAGACTAAAATAGCAAATAGGGTCAGGATTGACAATTCTATGATAGAACATATGTTGCCAATTAGGAAACTACTCAAGAGGATTCACTCAAGTAGAGGTCCTAGGATAAGATAGATCGAGACACTTTGTGATGAACAGGGAGTACCAAGACAAAGTACTTTGTGATGAACAGGGAGTACTAAAAAAAGAGCAGCACTTTGTGATGAACAGTGAGTGCAAATATAAGCAGCACTTTGTGATGAACAAGTAGTGCAAACATGTAGTACTTTGTGATGAACAGGGAGTACCACTATGATAAATAGCAACACTTTGTGATGAACATTGAGTGTCACTAGGATAGAGAGCCATATGATAAATGTAAGCACTAGGATAAAGAGAAGCATTTTGTGATGAATAGTGAATGCCACTATGATTGACATGATTGATTTGCTTGACCGTAGGAGTATCTACCTATGCTGGAGTGACTAGAAAGATTCCCATCAATGCAGAGATTATGACCAGAGCTGACATTCGAGGACCAAGCTGCTATTGAGGTTATGGGTCTACAATATATTTTGTATGTGCTTGAGTTTTGGGTGAACATGGGTTTGCTGACTGCACTTGCTGAGAGATGGCACTCTGCGACTTGTACATTTTATTTGCTGATGGGTGAGATGATAGTCACCTTGGAGGATGTTTATAGGATTCTGAGGATACCGATCGATGGGGAGCTGATACCCTATGATCGAGATGGAGATAGGGAGGCCCTAAGATGAGTGTTTCAGGATCCAGGACTAGAGATGAGGGTTGGACACATGGCATGGGACACGATGACACAGACAAGATTAGCACTACTAGTAGTATTGGTAGGAGTGATCAGTGGGTTCCTCAGTCTGGATAGGGTGACATGAGGGGTGGTTGTAGAGGACACAGGGGCCAGGAGAGATGATCTTGGGGCGGGTCCTTCTAGGGCTCAGACTCCATCGAGGCCAGGTGACTTTGAGGGACGGAGTTCATCATAGCCTTAGAGGGCTCCCTATGTATCAGTTTTGTACCATTTTGTATGATGATGTAGACACCTTCGGGTTATTGTAGCCATATGATTTTGACATCATTGTATCATGACACTTATGATTAAAGATATATGAGATGATTCATCCTTGCGACAGCTATATGCATGTGTACCTATGTGATGAGATGTTTCATGATGTGATTTATGAAGATGATTGATATGGATGCAAATATGTACATAATGAAATGCAATATTTTTGTTCTTTTATGTTTTATATGTTATGCCAATGCAAATGTGAATGTATGAAATGCAAATGAATATGATAATACAAATAATTATTTACATGATGAAAATGTAAAATGTGCTAACATGTGTTGTGTGCAGGATGTGATGCAATTATAATACCTATATGTATGTATGAAATGCTTAATATGTGGTAATGTAGGTGCAACTACATGAAATGCAAATGTTTTTGGCATGTCATTATACTCAGTCATGTGATAGTAGGCTACACGGACTCAAGAAGGATGATGGAAGTCGATCAAGAAAGGGAGATGGAAGATAGAAGATATGAAAGTGAAAGAGCTTCTTGTACGTTATCATCATTGAGCTTTATTATGGTAAGTAGCTTATGACAATCGAGGCATATGTTCGACCCAGAAAGTTATTGTACCTATTTACATGGAGATAAGACAGTCACAAACAAGGAATGCCCCAGTTCACACTAGACTCTCAGTGTCCTCATATCCTTGGACAAGTCATAGCATTATTAAGAGACAATCCACAGATAACAAAAGAAAAATAGGTGATGATACCCCATCCTCGCCTTTCTAGTCAAAGACATCCTAGGGATAGAATCCCTAGTCAGAGACATCCTGGAAAAGCTAAAAGACATGTCACTAGAAAATTAAAATCAAAAGAAAACCAAGACTTGACACCAACATCCACTGAAGTCCTCAAGTTTAGTGTCTCTTGTCACTGGTATAAGTCTATTTGATTGTGGTTACAAAGTTTACTTTTACAAACAGATAGATAGCACTAAACCATAATGTTGTCTGAGTCTTTTGAAAGATTTGATTTGTTGAAGCCCATTGTTGATGTTGTGTCTCATCTGAAATTGACTGAATCCATGAAATTGATATTTTATTGCTGAGAAAGAAAAACTTTATTGCAGATCGTGATGCAAATGCTTCTTTATTGTGGATTGTGTGCAGATAGACTGAAGAAAAGTGGAAGAAACTGTACTCCTCAAAACGTGTGATGTTCTTAGTTCCACACCCATTACTAGACGTAGGATTTGCCTTAGCCACAAATAGGAGCTGATTTATTATGAATGGAAAGGAGTGAAAAGGAATGTTTTTATCATGGATGGCTAACCAATCTTAGGTAGATCAATAACAATCCATGATGGGAATGTTTAAATTTTATTATGGATGAAGAGGTTGTGAGTGTGTGCAGAGTGAAAGGATGAAATGGAATCCTGAAGGAGGGAGGAGCAATGTCTCTACACATGGCGTTGGTGACCCAGTTTTCACCATGGTACTTGCCCAGGGCGCCACCGAAGTGGTTTTCACCGTTGGATGAAATGTTTTTTCTTTACTTTTTTTTTTCAATTTTTTTGTGTCATAAGGTGCCTGTTTCACAGGTTTTCACCAAGTAACAATTTTTTTTATTTTTATGATTTTTTTGCATTTTTGATATTTTTTTGATTTTTTTGTATTTTTGAATTGGGATACTTTGAAGAGCTATGTGTAAAACCTACGAAGGTGCATGTTGTTGATAGGATCATCCAAAGGTTCACCCTCTGTGGTTGAGAGCTGATATACACTAGATCCATATGTTGTTGTGATGATGTAAGGACCAAACTAGTTTGGTTCAAACTTTCCCTTCTTCTCTCTGCCTTGTTGATTTTTAGGATTTTCTTTGAGAACCAGGTCACCTACCTCAAATGTGTGAGGCTTGACTTTATGATTGTAGCTGCATTGTTCCTTGATTGAATGATGTATAGCTTGAGTGGCTGTCTTCCTTAATAAAGGATTTGAGATAGAATTAATAGCATGTGAACTACGCAGGCCCGTATGTGTGTCACCTGAAGAAGTTTGGGCATCCTTCATAACAAAGTCCCTCAAGGAAGCTCCATTAAAGGTCCATGATGAATCACCAGAAGGGAAAGGATGTGCAGAACAAGTGGATGAGTGATGAAGGTCTATGATTGTGAAAAGAAGTGAAAGTAGGATAGCATGATGGAGACTTAGGATCAACAAGTATGCTTTTTGACTTGAAATTTTAGAACTTTTTCCCCCAGTTAATTTGATATTAGGGGTGATCATCTCTTTCTCTTTTTCTTTCATAGGAGTTTTATCCTTGACTTTGATTTTTGCAGAGTCCAATGGCTTTTGATTTTGACTTGTACTAAAGGGCTTTTCTTTATTTTTGACTTTTAGATTTTTCTTTTCAAGGCTTGATTTTTGATCCCCAATGAGTAAGGGCTTTTGTAATTCTTGTTGATCCAAGTCTGGGAGTGGAGTGGAAATGGAATTAATGGATGATATGCTAAAGCTATGTGAGCTCTCAAGAGGGCTGGCGATATGCTCAATAGATTCTTTGCTGGAACCACTCTTAGGACTATTGATATCAAAAGTTGCTTGCACCACTAGAGGAGATTCGCATTTAGACTTAGTAGCCACAACACTAGGTGGTTCACACCTAATTCCTTGGTACTAGAAGTTTCTTGTAGACTGTTCCTATTGACTGAATACCTTAGGAGATAGTGGGAGTTGATCAACATGAAAGATATACTCACCACATCCCAGGTCTTTAAACTTGAACTTTTCTTTGATCTCTTCTTGTTTTGATGTAGAAGCTTTCAACAATTCTAGATCCACATATGTTAATGAAGGAATAGCTTCTCGATTGACTAGGATTGTTATTTCTGATCTACGTCATAGATTGTTGCAATATATGAATGGATTTGGATCAGCTTTGACGGTTACTTCAACTCCATTATGAGGAAACTTGATACATCGATGATATGTAGATGGGGCTATGCTCATCTCATGAATCCATGGACATCCTAGCAATATGTTGTATGTGAGCTCTATATCAAGGACTTGACAAACCACATCCTTTGTAACTAGCCCAACTCTGAGAGGCAAGGTGACTGTGCCTTTGGATGAATGCTCTTCATCATCATATGCATTGATGGTAATTTTGTTTGTAGAATTCACAGATTTATCTGAATATCCCAATTGTTTAATAGTGCTCAATGTACAAATGTTTAGATCTACTCCTCCATCTATCAGGACTCATTTTATTTGATGTTTGTGTATGAAGGCTTCAATGTGTAAAGGCACGTTATGTGGTTGACTCACGAAGGCATCATTGGCTTCTGTGAATGTAAGGGAGTGTGGAATGGAAAGGTATCCCACCATGGCTTGAAATTGTTCCACGTTCAGATCAGTGGGGACAACAGTGTCTCTCAAGATTTTGTCAAGAATAGCTTTATGTGCGGGGGATATGTGTAAGAGCTCAAGGATTGAGATAAGCCTGGGTGTCTTCCCTAACTATTCTACAAGGTCATACTCAGGTTTGGTTGATGAGGAAGCAGTGTTTTTAGTTGGATCACCTTGCAAAGTGAATTTACCTCAACGAGTTGTAACATTACATTCAGAGGTAGGTTCAGAAGTAGATCTGATGCCTTTTAGGACAATCTTAGGTTTATGGGTAGAATTCTCAGGTGTTTTTTCCTTGATGATAATGGTAGAGACATAATTGTCCATTGAAATGTGATTGATAGTTGAATCATAGTTAAAGGATGCTCTAGTATAGTTGTCTTTCTCATCTATGGCTTTATTTTTTCCCTTGTCATGCTTTGGGAATGGTTCCTTAAACATCTCATGTTCTTGATTGGATGAGTGTCCTTCAATCTCCATGTCACCTCTATCAATGAGATCTTGTATGATTTTCTTAAGTCGATGACAATTTCCTGTTTTATGCCCTTTGCTCTTATGAAATTCACAATATTCATCATCATTCCACCAATTTGGTCTGACCTTTGGCTCATATGGAGGTAGATCTGGAATTGTTATTATTTTGTTTGCCACTAGCTTCTTGAAAACTAACTCAAGTGGTTCTCCCAATGGAGTGTACTTCCTTTGTGATTTGGAAGTTGTTTGAGTATTCACTTGACTATTTGTAGAGCTTGATCTAGAAAAAATGATTTTGGGTCGCACTGTATTGGCATCCACAACACCATCATTGATCGTGTTCTTGTTTTTGTTCCAAAATCTTGGCTTATCTTTTCCTTTAAAGTCATCTTTGTTTTCCTTGAATATTTTGATGACACCTTGTTCAATTAGGACCTTCTCTGTTGCTAAGACTTTTTCAATGATGTCCTTGAAGGTAGACAAACAAGCTTTCCTTAGGTCATAACCAATGTCCTTGTTAACATTTTGGGTGAACATCTCTACCATTTGTTTTTGTGGAATTTCACAAGAGCATCTGCTTACTAGATTCCTCCATCTTTGTAAAAATGATGAAAAAGATTCTCCATCCTTTTGCTTGGTGTTGCACAAAGTAGTGATTGATATGTCTGTCTCTATGTTGTATGAGAAATGTTGTATAAATGCCTCAGCTAAGTCACCCCATGACTTAATTCTAGGTGGAAGTTGTGAGAACCATTCCATAGCTTGATCACCTAAGCTTTGTGGGAATAAACTCATCAAATATGTCTCTTCTGCTGCTACCTCAATGCAAGCTATGAAAAACTATCTTATATGTTCCTTAGGATCTCCTTTGCCTCTATACTTATCAAACTTAGGTGTCACAAAGTGTGTAGGAAATGGAGGCATTGGAATGCTTTTGTCAAATGGATAAAGACATATGTCTCTCATTGTGTAAGTTGGCTTCGGTGTATTTATGTCCTCCATTTTCCTTTGTAAGTCCTTAATTTGTTGTTCCAAATTGTTCTTAGGTGGAGATCAACTTCTTGGACCATACCCCATGCCTGAACCAGTGGGTGGAGGAGGAGAATGTTGCATATATGGATGATATTGATCATACACATGTTCATATGGAGGAGGTCTATAATGATGCTACATATATGGACCACTTGGTATGGAGTCATGGTGAGGAATAGAATATCTGTTTTGTCCATGTATACCATACTCTATAGGAATGTCATGAGTTTGTTCTAGTGTGTTGCCCCCAAATTGGACGTGGGGTTTCCTTGTGTCCAAGTTTTGAGCATGCCTTTGGATATCCAATTTCTTTGGTTTTTGATCCTTAGCATTGGTATGTGATTGAGCATATTTTTCTGCATAAGACTTCCATAATGGTTTGTGAAGGTGAGTATCATATGCTTGACCATGTGTGTATGGGACATCTAGTTTTTGAAACAAAGATGATGGTGATTCAGGCACCATATGTGGTCCTCTATTGCCTCCACTATTAGGCCTCCTTTGATCCATGTTGAGGTGAGGTTGTTGCAAAGGTTGACTTTTCATTATTTGAGACATGTCAAAATCATGAGGTATCTTGGCTCCACTTTGTGCCATCACTTGTAGAAAGTATTGTCTATCTCTCCTCATTATTTCCTCAACCAATCAATTGAAATGGGGATTTCTAATGGTATCTTCCACTTCTGTTGAATGTACGGAAAAGTTGTCCATATTGTCATTATGTGTATCATTGTTGTTTGTAGTGTCCATGTTCTCAACATTTGGAATGTTTCTATAGGCATCCATGTTAGGTGATGTAGTATGATCAGAATTGAAAAAGATATCATTGTCATATTCATAAGAACTCATGTTTGTGGACTCTTGAGCCTCTTTAGTTTCTCTCTTAGATTTTTGGGAATGGGTTTCAACCATGAACTAGGTCTTGACCAAGATGTGTGAGACTAGATGAAAATGGAAAGAGTATGGAAGACCAAGAGTTGGATGGAATGTAAATGAATCTGAAGTGTACTTGCAATGTCCAAAGTGTAAGATCAAGTATTTATGTAGTAGAGTAGGTGTGGCTTCCAAAGAGATGATAGTTTCTCTTGATGAGGTAAGTTGACCTTGACTCTAAGTAAGACCAAATGAGACCCAAAGGTGATAGACCTTGATGAGGGACCACTCAGCAAAATATTGTTATATGTAGTGTGTTGACAAAGTAAGATGAGGAAAAGCAAGTGACCTTTTGACTCGAGTTTAGACAAATGTGAATGTAATGCAAGATGTAAAGAAATGATGGACTTTGTGAGACCCCAAGATAGGTTGAATGTTAGATGAAAACCTGAAGAGATAGCTTAGGAAGCTCAAGAATTCTAAAACTAATTGCTCTTGTTTGTTGGACTATAAATTTTTCCAATTTGTGAAGTTGTTTGTTGTGACCCAATCTGAATTTTTGACTTTTTTTTTATGACAAGAGGACACAATGTTGATGAGGACTCAATGTTTGCAAGTGTTTAGACTCAAAATGACTCAAAGAAAAGTGTGTTGTTTGATGTAAAATTTGTTTTGCATACACTTGAAGACACAAAAGACACAATGTTTTAATGTTTGCTCTTGAATGTTTGATAGTTCAAAATAAGACAAGCACAATTCTTATGGTTGGCCAGGACAATAGTTGTTGATCCCACATGGAGTTTCCCCTGAGGCTATGCTATTCAGAGTGGATACTTAGATGCTTGACCCCACTGGCTCCACCCTCAACACTCACTTCTCAGGGAAGCCAAGCATCAGTCCCCATGAAAACTCCTCATGGCAAACTTTTTATCTCTACTAAGAACCGTATGTGTGTGGGCCACTACCAGAGGTCCCACCTCCTACCCCAACAACTAGAAGGATTTTGGCTTCTAAAACAAAAAGGTGCTAGTAAGGGCATCCACTCATGTGGCAATACATGCAGCACTTTCAGCTCTGTAAATACAAAAGGCTCCCAGCCAATAGGGGTTACGCCCTACAAATGATCAAATAAATTTGATCAAATGGGTTTATGGGGAGACATAGTGTCAGTATGAACTAACTAGCACATGTTATCCATAGTTTTCACCATGGATACAGTTATTTATAGTGGTTTGGAAGAAGATGGCTTTTCTTTTGCTACCACTTGGGTCATTCTCTCCTCACTAGTTGTCCTAATGACAACATGGGGAGATAGGGCCTCTAAAGATGAAACAAAAAGAGCCTATTGCCCAAGACACAAAGGACACTAGTTCAGTTTAAGTGCACCAATTGAAGTGTTTGATAATATATGAAAACAAGGCACACAATAAAGATCAAAAGAAAATCCTTGTCAGGTCCTGCAACAAATATTTGTTAGTAGTTTGGTTTGTTTAAAATGATCACCCCTTCCTGCAAGCACACAAGTTAGGTAAATTTTAGATCCAAAGACTTTGTGAAATAGGGGCCTTCAATAATGCGTTTTGTTGACCAATTCAAATATATGATTCATCATAAAAAAAGAACACCTATAAAATTTCAAGAGATTTCCAGAAATGTAAGAAAATCCAAAAAATTTGCTAATTTGCTCCAAAAATTAATTTTTTATGAAAAATCATAAAAAATTCATATAAAATGCCAAATCAATCCAAAAAATCTAAAATTATTACTGGAGAGTCCTGATGGTATTCCAAACTTGCATAAAAACATTCATGCAACAAATCCAAACAATTTGTGAGATATGAGCAAAATAATGCAAAACCCTAATTTTCAAAGATCTGATTTTTGAGGAATGATTTTGCATCAAGTTTAAAATCAAAAAGAATAAATCCTATGTATAATTCTGATAGATTTCCAAAAATGTAAGAAAATCCAAAAAATTCACTAATTTGCTCTCACAATTAAATGTTTATAAAAAATCATAAAAAATTCATATAGAATGAAACTTTGATCCAAAAAATCTAAACTTTTTATTAAACACTTCTGATAGTTTTTCTGACCTACAAAAACAATTTTATGCCAAAATTCAAAGTCGTTTGTGAGATATGATCAAAATAAGGAAAAACCCTAATTTTTAAAGATCCAATTTTTAGGGAAATATTTTGCATCAAAATTAAAATCACAAAGAACAGATCCTATGTATAATTATGAGATAGTTCCAAAAAAGTAAGAAAATCCAAAAAATTCTCTCATTTTCTCTCAAAAATTTTTTTTTATGAAAATTCATCAAACATTCATAGAAAATTAAAATATGCTCCAATAGATCTAAATTTTTCGTTGAGAGCTCTCAATACTGTCTTCAACATGGAAAAAAATTTGGTGCAAAATTTCCAAGCCATTTGTGAGATATGATTGAATCTCTCCAAGATCTTGATTTTGTGTTCAAAACCCTAGTTGCACAATGTTATTCTCCAAATTGTTTTACAAAACAACAATATAGGGTTAGAAAAATCTGCAAAAAAAGCATAGATCTAACAAAAATCCATGTCCCATGGGGCATGCGAAAATGTATATGGTGAAAATGGATAATAACAATGTTGAAAGACTAAATAGATTGAACCACAAAACCATAGCCTAACAACAACAAAGATCCACCATAACATATGAAGATTACCTAAGACAATGCAAATCAAATGAAATCACAAAGATTATACCATCACATGTCCAATAGGGTTTGGATCTCAATTCTTCCTATCTCCATTGGTCTTGCTTGATATATTTGCTCTCACGTTTTATATGTGCACAAGAGCTCAACAAAGAACGGAAATGTGGTTGCAAGTAGGCTTGATTGCATATGCAAGTCCGAAAGCATAGTCGGGGCTGAATGCATAGTGAGTTAGGGTTTGATAATGAAGGAAGCATCTTGTTATATAGAAGACACTATATGAAATGGAGGGATAAGATTGAGAGGTGTAAAAGATAAATGGTCAACTATGATTAGAGGGTAGGTAAAAGAAATAATAAAATAATGAAAGGGTAGGTAGTGTATGAATTAAGAGATGAATGACATGTGTCATAGGTAGAAAAGGTTAATGAATTATTTAAATAAATAAAGATTTATTTAATTAATTGAAGAAGTGGGATCAATTAAATAAATAAGATATTTATTTAATTTAAGAAAAGGATAATTTAAATAAATAAATGAATTTATTTAAATGAGAAATAAGGCTAGAAGAGGATAAATGAATGAATTAAATAAATAAAGATTTATTTAATTAATAGAAGAATTAGGCTAAAGTAATTAAATAAATAAAGATATTTATTTAATTAGATTGGACAATTTTAGGTGTCTACAACACTAAATTGCTCCTCTATAAATTCCCATGATCTTCTTGAACAGTGACCTTTGATAATATTTGGCATTGTCTTTAGTCAACAAACTTTATCATATCCTCTTACCTTTGATGTAAAAACTTCAACGATCTATATTAGAGTAAGACCTATCCTTGATAATGGTGACATGATCTACAATCTCTTTGTTAGCAATCTATCTTTTATCTCTACACAACAAGGACTAAACAAGTCAGTGAACTATCTTATTGATAGTTGTAGCTCTTCCTTCAAACAAGCTTCAACAACTACCTTTTGACTGGAATTTTTTTTTTTTTTTTAAGTACCAATGATGTAGTAGGACTCTAGGCTAATTGCTTCAAAAGCACTATTGATCCCTTTTCTTGTGTTGCAATCTGCACTCGGCCCTTTGCAACACATGTCCACCCCTTAGGACCTATTATGACCACAAAAGACCAAATGTTGTCGCAAGGGGTCATATGTGGTCCTAAGGGGTCACGTATGTGTTCCAATACATGCTTGGCCCCTTAAGACCACTTAAGGCCCCTTGCAACACATGTCCACCCCTTAGGACCTATTAGGACCACAAAAGACCAAATATTGTCACAAGGGGTCATATGTGGTGCTAAGGGGTCACACATGTGTTATAACACATGTGTGACCCCTTAGGACCACTTAAAGCCCGTTGCGACACATGTGCACCCCTTACGACCTATTAGGACCACAAAAGACCAAATGTTGTTGCAAGGGGTCATATATGGTCCTAAGGGGTCACACATGTGTTCTAACACATGCATGACCCCTTAGGATGACTTAAGGCCCCTTGTGACACATGTGCACCCCTTAGTACCAAATGATGTTGCAAGGGGTCATGCATGTGTTAGAACAAGCTCATTAGCTGCCCAGAAGATTGCAATTGGAGAAAAGTAGAGGAAATTGTTGAAGGGTGATAAATACATAGAGAGTATGCAATACAAACAAATAATGTCTAGAGTGTGTGATGTGGTCTCTAATTTATTTTTGGAGGGGCTAACTAGTTTTGGAGTTGGACAGGGAAACCTATTGGGCTACGCTTGGAGGAAATCATCGTGTTCATGCAAGGGCCACCTTTTTTCTATTATGAGAATGATGATTTTGCACCGAAGGATATTTGGAAGACAATTTCCAGAAATTTCTATGGTGTGGAACCAGAGTTGGTGGACTCAAAGTACACTTTTTAGCATCTAAGAAGACCAAGAGGCTATATACACAATCTCCCAATAGAAGGGCGATTTTGAAAGCATAATTTTCTTGTCTTCTGGAAGTTGAAAAGTACTTTGACGAGTCCACCAACTCTGGTTCCACACCATAGAAATTTTTGGATATTGTCTTCCAAATATCCTTCGGTGCCAAAGCATTATTCTCATAATAGAAACAAAGTGGCCCTTGCATGAACACATTGATTTCCTCCATGCATGGCCCAATAGGTTTCCCTATCCAACTCCAAAACCAGTTAGTCGAGCTCCGGACATAAATTAGAGACCACATTAAACACTTGAGACATTGTTTGTTTCTATTGCATACTCTCTATACATGTATTTATCACCCTTTAAACATTTCCTCTACTTTTCTCCAATTGGTCTCTTCTGGGCAACTAATGAGTTTGTTTCCACGTCATTCAAGATAATGCAGACCTGCTTGGTTTCTTTTACGAAATTTACTAGCACCCCAAGTATGACCTATTAGGACCACATTAGACCAAATTAGGACCGATTAATTAATTTTTACATATATGCAAAATTGTGAATTAATTGTAAATTTATTTTACTTAATTGTAAATTAATTTGACTTAACTTGGGTCATAATTTGACTTAATTTGAATAATTTTCAAATTAATTATTGTATATGAAAATATATGTAATTGTAAATTAGACATACATATTGAAATTTAAAACTAAATTTATAGTTGTTTAAATTTATTTTGTGCATAGATCTCTAGAAATTTATCTTAAATTTGTCTTTATATCTAGATAATTTTAACTCAAGTATGCATTTATGATGTTTAAATTTCTTTAAAATTTATATATCTAATTTCTTTAATTTATATATTTTTAAATATATTTAAAATTATTTAAATGTATGTATACGTTTTTAATTAAATTGTTTAATGTGTACTACATACATGCACATGTGCAGATATATATATATTTTTCTACATTATCCACTGAACATCATATCTGATGAGCTTGGATCACATAACACGAGTACTTCTGAGCCTAGTGTTCATCCTTGTGGGAGTGAGTAGATGTCACATAGGTCTGCAACAACTCCATAGGAGAGACACCAGCTCTACAATCATACTACTGATGCACTCCAACGTGCCTTAGATCATTTTAATATCACTTTGGAAAACATGCATGATCACACAAATAAACAAAGGGATGAGACTATTAGACATGATCTAGTTCATATGATTGACCTCGTTGACAATTATAATTCATATGATGAGGTCAATGCAGAGGAATTCTATAGATCCCTTTCACGCAATGTATGTGGTACTATGAAATGGGACACGGTGAATGATAGGGTTTCAATAGCTGATGTGAAAACCATGTTTCCTCATTATCAGGCCTTTGGTAGGGTGAAAGTTTATATGCCTATCAGGTGCACAGATGCACTAGTAGCACCATTTATCTATCCTAGATGGTTAGATACTCATCATAGGTGGCCCCAAAAGGATGATTTGCCCCTTTATTTCTGCAAACAATTATTTGCAGAGTTTCATTTATTGGATGATGTTGATTATATCGATTTTCCAAAACATGTTGGGCAAGGGAAGGGAAGATTTTCAGATAAGTTTAGATGACTAGGTGCACCCTCGGCTGTTAATAAATAGGCATTGGTTGGTCCAAACCTTGTGGTTCTTCACAAGAGTGCGGACTTAGAATATGTTGCAGATAGTGTGCCAGATGACACTCGACAATCCATATTTTCTAGTATTGCTACTATAGCCACATAGGTGGATAAAATGACATCAGATCGGGTGGGTAGATATTTGTTGCGCTTTCATACTAGCATTCATGATGCATCAGTGAGCGATGATCCATATGTTCGAGTAGACATACCATTGTCAATGGATATTGCACACATGCATGACATAGATCCTTTACGATAGATGAGTGCATGCTTATCCAGTGATCTCTTGGATGCATATCAGGTCATTTCCATGGATCATGGGATCCCACTACAGGATGCCCCATCATTTTTTAGGCGTGCACTTGGTATATCGAGTGCATCTAGTCATGGTTGTGAGCATACAGATTCTCAACCTATTGCTACTGCACATCCTACTGCCCCACCCCAGCATACAATAGTTGGTCAGGATACACCTCCTCCTCCTATTTATACATATGTTGATCGAGCCACAATATCTGATACTAGATTTTCGGGGATGTTCACTACCATGCTTATGGAGCCAGGCAATGAGGGGGATCATGTTGCAGTGGGCTCCTTGCATGATTCTGACATCAGAAAGATCAGACGAGCCTTACATGTTGCAGGAGAGGTATGAATTATATAATATATAATCTACTAATTTTAATTTAGATATTTTATATAGCTAATTGATTGTACACGTGAACTGCATAGATTAAATTAATTATATATATATTGGATTGTATTTTTTGAACTATATAGGGTATCACGTTAGGGTCAATATATGGAGATTTGGATGCTACCATTGACCCAGTTGTTCATCAGGAGACACAGATATATATAAAGTTTAAATTATTATTTTATTATTTTTAAGTTCTATTTAAATGGATATCTAGGTGTTGATTAAATAATTTTTTGAGCGATTTAAATTATATATCTATATCTATATATATATATATATATATATCCAACAAAATGTGTGCATGTTGTGTAGGATGAGCAAGCTTTGCGCAGGATGATTCATTCATCTTGCAAATGTTCTAGAGTCCATCATGCGCGCGATGGAGGTGTTAGAGACCCCAAGGTATGTTTATCTACAACCTCATGTACATGTTCATGTTCAAGTAGATTAGATTTAAATAATAATTCATGTTTAAATAATGTGCATGTTCAAGTTCATGTGTAATTTATATTGCAGGTGCAGGGGCAATGTTTGAGGATTTTCACATTGGCACCGACCCTATTCATCATGAGACACGGGTACATACATTATAACTTTAAATTAATTGAATCTTAAATATTTGAGTTCTATTTTTAAAGGGTTAGTTTGCAAGTTATGAATATATGTGTACACATGTATATCTAACAAAATTTTAACATTGCAGGATGAACCACTATCATGCAGGTTGAGCTCCTCATCACATAGACATCCTAAAATCCTGCATGCACATGGTGGTGATGTTAGAGAATCTTCACAGGCATGTTTGTCTACGTAACAATTCTCATAATCTATGTTACTTAAAAAAAATTACTTTAGTACATTCAAATGAAATGTTTAATGTATGATTTTATGCACGCATACTCTATTGCAGGCATATGGATCGGGACATGCTTCAGGATAGGGCCTCAAATGACCCATTCTTTATATATATATATATATATATATATATATATACACACACACATGTGTATACATTTTATAGACGTTTCATATATATTTGTACAAGTGTACTAGACATTTCATACATGTGTATTGTACACATTTCATATGCGTATGTGTACTAGATATTTATTTTCCATGTTTCATGTGTGTGTATATGTGTTAGATAGATGTACACTTCATAGACATATATGTGTATGTGTTAGATAGATCTTCATTTCATACTACTTTGCACATTTATATATAGATAGATTACATTTTTGAAAGTTAAGTGTTTAAATGATAGAATCTCTAAGTCATTTGAATTTAGTTAAGTGTTCTAGTTAATTGTACATGTGTATGTGAAAGTTGAGTGTTTATGTCTATTTTAACTTTTTTCATTGTTAAACAAATTTAGTCATTAAAATTTAATTTAATTGTTCATTTTAGTTAAGTGTTTATGTACATGTTTAATGAACTTACTTCAAACATTTAATATCCCCTTAAATGTCCTCTTAAATTCCCCAAAGACCACTTAGAACACCTTAGGACAACATAATTAGATAAATCCAAATAACATAATTAAATGAAATAATATATGTGTAAATATAAATGAAATGAATGTACATAGATGAATAAAATGAGTCCATGCATGTGTAAAAATATAAAAGAATCAATCCCCTTAAATATTCCCTTAAATCCCCTTAAGACCACTTAGGACACCTTAGTACAACATAATTAGATGAATCCAAACAACATAATTAAATGAAACAATATATGTGTTTGAATATAAATGAAATTAATATACATAGATGAATAAAATGAATCCATGCATGTGTAAAAATATAAAAGAATCAATCCCCTTAAATACCCCTTAAATCCCCTTAAGACCACTTAGATCACCTTAGGACAACATAATTGGATGAATCCAAACAAAATAATTAAATGAAACAATATATGTGTAAATATAAATGAAATGAATGTACATAGATGAATAAAACGAATCCATGCATATGTAAAAATATAAAACAATCAATCCCCTTAAATCCCCTTAAGACCACTTAGAACACCTTAGGACAACATAATTAGATGAATCCAAACAACATAATTAAATGAAATAATATATGTGTAAATATAAATGAAATTAATGTACATAGATGAAAAAAATGAATCCATGCATGTGTAAAAATATAAAATAATCAATCCCTAAAAATACCCCCTTAAATCCCCTTAAGACCACTTAAAACACCTTAGGACAACATAATTAGATGAATCCAAACAACATAATTAAATGAAACAATATATGTGTAAATATAAATGAAATGAATGTACATAGATGAATAAAATGAATCCATGCATGTGTAAAAATATAAAATAATCAATCCCCTTAAATACCCCCTTAAATCCCCTTAAGACCACTTAAAACACCTTAGGATAACATAATTAGATGAATCCAAACAACATAATTAAATGAAATAATATATGTGTAAATATAAATGAAATGAATGTACATAGATTAATAAAATGAATCCATGATTGTGTAAGAATATAAAAGAAGATCAATGACGCAAATATCCCCTTAAATGCCCTTAAGACCACTTAAAACACCTTAGGTCAACATAATTAGATGAATCCAAACAACCTAATTAAATGAAAAAATATGTGTAAATATAAATGAAATGAATACATAGATGAATAAAACATGTAAAATCAACATATAAAACGTAAAATAAATGCATCAACAAAACTAAATTTTCACAAGTTATCCAAATTGCTACACATGTCTAGAAATATCTAAATACATATATGAGTTTATCAAAATACTTGACCTATCTAATATATTTTACTTGATCAAACATGACAAGTGAACTTAAAGCTCGTGGTACATATAATCCGGATCCTCCCTAGCTTTTATAATTTCTAATATTTTTTCATGATCTTCAACAGGCAACCTCCACTTTTGGTTGCCACATCCTCTTTTTGGCAATGTCTCCAACTACAATCTTGTCGCTATTACTAAGTGACTGTAGTGTAGAACTTTTTGGCCAGGCATATAATCAATGAATGTTACACCATTTGTATCTATCTTTATTTGTTGATAATAGGTGCCTTCAACAACAACTAAACCAGTGGGATATTTTTGTCCATCAGAATCATTGACTGATTCCAATAACTTGCATTTTGGTTGTGTGCATCTTAGTAGATAATAATCTACACTTTCAGTATTGTTAAGATCAACAATCACTGTAAAAATATCACCTGTGAAAATAGACCGTGCATGTATATATATTACAAGCAATATTAGTTCATTACAAATTTTTAAATTAATGAAGAATTTAAAAATGTGTACATGTACATATATGTAATTTACAAACTATGCATGAACATACCTATAACAACTAAATCAGAAACACATTCATAATCAGCTAAATATAGAGGATCATGGATATCAATAACGTCACTATCTTCGTAAGGAGACATTTTGATAAAATATTTCATATCCCATTGCAAAACATATCCATTAGCAATAACTTGACAATGAGTATCTCTGTTGTTCACAATGCAATCAGCACAAAAGCATGATTTTCCTCTTGCACGGATAACACGAGGCTTACTAAATCCCGTAGTCATGACTTGATGAAAACTTCTAATGCCATTAATTGATTGACAATTATAAGGATTTGATCAATAGGGTGCCATAGGAAAATCTGGATGTGAAAGAATATGAAAATAATGAAAAAAACTTTCTTTAAACACCAATAGATTGCAAAAAAGATAAAATAAAAAATGTATGTTTACCTAGATCACAATGATTAATGGAATTGAAAAGAGTTAGTTAGATTTAATTTTGGCCTTAAAAATTTAAAGGTAAAGTTTACTCTTACACACACAAAATGACTCAAAAAAATGACTTATAAATTGAAGAAAATACAAATAATGAATTTTTAATCATAGAAGAGACGATAAATTTATTCTATACCAAAAAAAAGAGTGAAAATTTTAGTAAAGTGTATGCAATTGTATGAGAATATATAAATATAAAGATAGTTGAAGGGTGGGTTTAAGTCATAGTTTACACAAACTTACACCCCTTATCAACAAGCAATTGTATTAAGACATTCTCTCTAAATGAACATCACATTTGTTAAAATAGACATTCAAACATACAAATTTCACCACTATAAATATACGTAATTCTTATTATTTTTAAATGATCTCACATTTTAAACTAATGTTAAAAATGATTTTGTGATAGCTTTTAAATGTGTTCTTATAACTAAAAAACTAAACAAGTCCCTTATAATTATAATAATAAAATTAATCTTGACCTTAATTATTAATTATTAGCTTAAAATTATATATTATTTTAATTATATCTATGTGATATTAATTATAATTGATCTTAATAAAATAAATATTAATAATTATAAAATTTTATTATATATATATATTAAAATGATTAAATTGAAAATCATAATTCAAAAAAAGTATTCATAATAAAAATAGAATGATGTCAAAAAAATTACACAAAATTATAATTATAAAAGAAACATACATAAGTTTATTTTTTATTTTATTTTTTTGTGTGGTAATAAGATTTTATTTAATTTAATTTCTAAAACAGAGCACATCATCATTTTAAAAATAAACTTCCAGTCATCCAAAAAGCCACCAAAAACAAACACCAAACCAAAACCATCTATCCATGCTTAATAATCTAACAAGCAAACCACCCTACCCAAATCCCTTAACAGCTTTGTCAAGCTTCAAAAAACGCTCAGAGAAACAATTTATAGATTTTTTAAAACTTAGAAAAGCACACCACCACCCTACTCTATCCGATTATAACTAAAACTAATAACTAAATAGGGCTAAACCCCTAAGACGCAAGACAAAATAGACAAAAAATTATAAAATTTCATTACAGAGTAAGGAAATTCATTCACTGGCACCATGCGAGCTCCTCGGGTCCGCTCCTCCCATCTACTCATCCACTGCCTTTCTATTCCACGATCGTAGCTCTCTGCACCCTGAATACTCCACTTCTACCTCAGCCTACTTAATCAATGCTTCCACATCCATCAAAAGAATAAATACTTTTAGAGCCTCCCCATCCGTGCCTAGCCTCCTCTTTGCAACGAGCTTTGAATTGCCCCTTTGGCCAACGTATGAATGGAATGCAATTCTCAAAAACCTCATGCTCTTGATTTTCAATTCCTTCGTAAACATCAATTCCTACACCTGATATCACCCACTCAAGAATTGAATCCATTCCATTGAGATAATCTTTGTGTACAATTGACTCCATTACCCACTTCACCGTTTCCATCGGCTCACCCAAATCCAATTCCCATGCCATGATTAATGAATAAACATCCATGTTTGTTTGGTACATGTGTCTCAAATCACCAAATGCCTTACCCAAGATCAACTACACACATCTTACTAGTCTATCATCTTTAAAAAGAAACATTCCCTTCAATCTCCTTTCGATCACATCACCAAAGAAATGACACAATTGCTTTTTGGTCTTCAGAGTAAAGTTGCCTCCATAATTTCTCTGCTACAACAGCGCCACCACCCTACACCATACTTACTCAAAAGCTTCTTCAACATGAAAAGGTCTGTTGAAGCACCGATAAAAGAGGACATGCTATCTTTAAATAAAACTGCCACTACAAATTCAGCCATAAATGTAGAGTGTCTTCTTTACTCTATTGTCCTTCTTCACATCATTTCTCCAAATAAAATAGTCATGAAATTCGATATTATTAAAGTTTCATCATTTAATAATGTGATCTAACCACTTAAACGATCATCAAACTCTTCTAAAGAAATGTGCCTAAAATGTTTAGTCCTTAGTTCACCAACCGCTTCAAATGTTAGAGCCCATTTCGATAAGGTGTAAACTTCCATATTCCCAGATCTAACATGGCTGATATAGAAATCTTTTAAAAATGATAATTCTTCCATTATTTTAGCAATTGGATTTTGGAGATGCCATGCATCGATTCTCCCCTTCATAATTGCCTAAATGATTATTAGGGAGTGACCCTCTAAATGGATTTTCATGGCTCCCAAACTCTTGCCAAATCTAATAGTCGTTAATGTTACTAAGGCTTCAGCTACATTGTGTGTTCCATCCTGTAACTTCTTCACTCCCAATGCCACCACATCCCCTTTCCAATCTCGAACAATGAAACCTGCTCCTGACAGCCCAAGGTTCCCTTTAGATGCTCCATCAAAATTAATTTTCCACCATCCCTCCATCGGTTCTTCCTAGGCAACCTCAATTTGCTCTTTTAAATTTGAATTAACCTAGCCAAGCCCCTTAATGGGCCTTGAGTTTTTTTTTTTTAATAGAAATATTTGTTGTCTAATTCTTGTAATGAAATAATTTAATTATTTATTTAAATAGTACGAATCAAATCCTTATAAAATAGTTAATCAATTCTATTACCTTTTTTTTTTTAATTAAAAAATATTAAAATTTAAATATCTATATTAAAAATCACTTCATTTACAAGATTATCAATAAGAAATGAAAAACAAATTATTTATAATAATTTTATTTTTTTTAAATATAAAGAAATTTATAAAAAAAGCCTATAAAATCTATCATTCCTAGAATTTTTATCCAATCAATAAAAACTTCTAATTTAAAAACATAAATCACATTTTATAAAAATCAAATTTATTTTGAAAACAAAAATAATACTATTTTTGTTGGTGAAAAAAAAGGGATTAATTACATTAAGTGAATGCATTGCCTCTCCAAAAAGAAAGTCCTCGATCATACAAGTTTTATAACAGAGCAGCTGTAATATGTAACAAGTTTTATTTATAGACTACAGGGTGTTTTGTTGTATCCTTCTCCATACCTCTTCAGTTCAACTGAAAACGTTCTCATACCCAAAATAGGGACTGGGAAACGATCTACTCTCGACTTATTGTTAGAGATTCGCTTCCCCTTCTTGGCTGAATTCCAATACCAAACGGCGGGACAGCTGGTTGATGATGCAGAGGTCTTTATATTCTCTTGCAGTAAGCGTTCCTTTCCACATTCTCTCTCTCATTTTCCTTTCCTTTAGTCCCATCATCTGAAAAAGAAGGGAAAGAGGAAGGAGATTTGATCTAGGAATTAATCCTGTTGGGTCATGGGTTCCTCCAATCTTCTCCATTGCATTCTGTTTTTCCTGCTCATATCTACAGCATCCAGGGTTTATGCGAACTTCAATGATGAAGTAGTCACTGTATGGGGCGCTAACAATGTTAAGCTATTGAACAATGGCCAGGAGATGCAGCTTTCTCTCACTAAGGAGAGTGGTATGTTTTATTTAATGCTTAACAACAGCATTTATTTGCATCTACCCATGACTAGAGTCTTCTGTTTTTTCATTATTATTTTTAGATTCATTATATTCATGATCCATTATTAAAGTAATGGAGAGTTATTTGAGAAAATTTCTTCTTTTCTATCATTTTATTATTTTGATAATAGATTATAGAGTGTGATCTGAAAAGTTGATGTGGAAATTCAAATACTATTGAATCCATAAATAATAGTAAACATGATGAATCTGAATTAAATAAAATGATAGAAACCTTCAATCTAATTATCTGATCGATCTTAGATGCAAATTGAAATTTGGTATACTGCAATATTCTTGGATCGGCTGCTGATGAATCTCTATATTAAACACATTATAAAGATGATGAGTTTGTTAATGATATCAAGTTTTGACAATCTATAACACTGTTCATTTTATTTTTTATTTGATTGTGTTGAAGTTTTTGCATCAATATTTCAGATCACACTCCATGATTCATCATAAAAATAATTATCAAATTTCCACAACCCACAATATTGTTCCTTTCTAGACTCAATTGTATTGGAGTTTTCGCATCAACATTTCAGATTACACTCCATAATGCATCATAAAGATAATATATGAACTATGAACTAGAAGAAAAGATAGATTATAGAGTATGATCCAATACATTGATATAAAAATTTCAACATAATCAAATTCAGAAATAATAATGAACATGATGAATGTAGATGAGATTAAATGGTCTGAAACCTTCTACCTAACTGATCTTAAATGTAAGTTGGAATTTGATATACTGCAAACAAAATACTCTTATATATTAAAATCTAATGTTTGGTTTTGTTTTAGTCTCATTAGTCCGATCAAAGCAAATACTCATATATTAAAGTCTGATGTTTGACTTTGTTTTAGGATCATTAATCCGATCAAAGCAAACGTTCTTGTCTGGGAGCTTCACTATGTTTATGAAGCTTGTTCAAGGAGACTCTGCGGGCACAATAGCTTCATTCTATGTAAGTGAGAGTGAGGAGCTGGTGATTTGTTTCATTATAAGTTAATTAGTGAATCTGATTATAGTATGCATAAATGTCCTTCTGTGAGGATGCAGCTTACCTCTCTGAGTAATAATCATGATGAGATTGATATGGAATTCCTCGGAAATAGTTTGGGACAACCTTACTTATTGCACACCAACATCTTCATTCAAGGAGTGGGAAATCGGGAGCAGCAATTCTCACTATGGTTCAACCCCACAGCCGACTTTCACAATTACACAATCCTTTGGAATCCCTGGCAGATCCTGTACTTTCTTTGAATCTTAATCATCTATTGGTTTTGTTTTAGATTAATTGTTTGGAAAGATTAGTTTCTTTTGATCTTGAAATTCTATTATAACTCAAACAATACATTTTAAGTTTTGATTTCTTAAGATGGTTCATATGAAGTCGCACTCTATTCTTTTAGGATCCATTTAATAATATGAGTTAAAGATGAATTACTTAAGCAAATCAATGTTTAGAATGTGTTATTTAAGTAGGATCCACTTTTCTATAAGACCCATCTATTAGTATGGGCACTCTCTTCTGTTAGAACCCATCTAATAGTATGAGTTAAGATGAATCACTTAAACAAGTCAATGCTTAGAATGTGTTGTTAAAGTAAGACCTACTTTTCTTTGTTTTCTGTAGGATCCACCTATTAGTATGAGTTAAAATGAAGTACTGTAAACAAATCAAAGCTTTGAGTCTGTCCTTTAAGTAGAACCTACCAATTATTATAATTTAAGTCGAACAATCTAAATAAATCAAAGCTTAGAATGTATTATTTAAGTCAAATCAGATATTCAACAATAAATAACATAAATAACATGTTTCAGGTTTCTGATAGATGGAATACCAATAAGAGTGTATGGCAACCATGAAGAGGCGGGGGTGCCATACGTAAAGAAAGCCATGAAAGTGGATTCGAGCTTATATAACGGAGAGACATGGGCCACACAAAGAGGCCGTATCAAGGTTGACTGGTCCCGCGCACCATTTGTGGCTTTCTTATCCAATTTCAAGGCAGCAGCCTGCAAAAACAACACCCAAACTAATCAGTGTTCTTCAAGAAGTAATCCAGATTACTGGTGGAATCAGCCAGCTTTTCACAGCTTGAGTTTCGAACAACAACAATTGTTGAAATCGGTTCGCAAGAGCCATCTCAAATACGATTATTGCCAAGATAAGCATCTATTCAAAAATGATCAACCTGCTCCTGAATGTGCCTTCGAAATAATCTAAATAGCTCAACTCCATTCCATTCGAAATAAGTGCAGGCATTTCATGGCCATGCTTGGCCGCTCAAAGGTCTCCAATTATGTTTTAGTTATTTACTTATATCAATCTATTCCGAAAGGAAATATGCATTGGATCTTTTCAGTAAACACTACTATTGTGGATTCATTATGTTTTGGTATTTTAAAATAATTATTTTTGTATATTCAAGCATATTGGCATATCTAAAGATTCTAAGTGTTAGAAGAGAACAAATGTAGGAATATTTTGATTTGGAAGATTAAATGGAGTTATAATCTACATTAGATTTTACATCTATATAAAGATTCTAAGTGTTAGAAGAGAACAAATGTAGGAATATTTTGATTTGGAAGATTAAATGGAGTTATAATCTACATTAGATTTTACATCTAGCATTGTGGCTCATAGTCTATTTGATAATTTTTTTTAATGATGATAAATAATGAGACTTATTTATTTTCTTATGAAGGTTTAATAATTATCACATATTAGAGTAACCATTCTTTAGTATATCGCACAGATTTCCTATTCTTCATTATAGTAGTTTCTATGTTGAAAATGCATTGCATTAGAGGAGATGTCCATATTGGATGAGATAAGTGTTAGTTGTTTTGGAAATTGCTATGTACAATGTGATGAGAATGGGAGTTTGTTATTTTTGACACAACTTAGCTCCTAGGCATTGAAGTTGATTTGGGAAACCATGGGTTCCTACTTCTTCATGTTGAGCTTTATAAATATATGGAACCTTAGCCCATTGCGTATGACAGGTTGAAGATTTTCAAAGACATTGTTATGTTGTCAGAACCATTCCAAAATCTTCTACTAGTGTGAAGACTCCTAAAGAGCATAGCTAAATGCGATTGTATAGTAAATGTTTATTTTGTTGATTAATACAATTGAATTGAGTGTTTGGAGTGTGGGTTTTTTCTTGAAAGGGTTTTCCCACATGTATGTTTTGCTATGAGTTTACTTTGTGTTTATTTGAATGTGCAACTAAGTATATAATTGTTGAAGGTTTTAAATGACTTTTTGTATTCACTCTCTTGTATAGATCACTATAGGAAGGTATATTTTGTCACCTAGTTTCCTTTTACTTAATATCAAAGTTGGATCAAATTTGGTCTCAATTGTGGGGTTTGTTCAGTTTTTTGTATTGGTCTATGTTTTAGTGGGAGTTTTGCAAATGTTATTTTCTTGATGTCCTATTGTAGAAAAATATGGAAAGCAAATCTATTAGGATTTAGATGGAGAATGATTACTTTTAGCGAAGCATTATTTGTATCTTTGAAAATGCGTGCATTTGAATATGTGTGGGTAATAGACTCTGAGGCATCTTTTCACATGACCTCACATATCGAATGTTTTTCAAAATATGAAGAATTTGATGGTTGAAAGGTGTATCTCAGTGATGATTCTCATCTAGAAATAATTAGTTGTGAAAGAGTCTAAATTAAATCCCTAATTATAGAGTGAAGGGTATTGATGGTGTGTTGCATATCTTGAATTTGGCACAAAACCTCCTTTTAGTAAGTAAATTGAATCATCCAAGTGTGTAGGTTTTCTATTCTTCTAACAAGTTGAAGAAAAAAATCTAGATTCTTCATTTTCACCGTCAAATAAAGAAATCAATAAATTTGTTGCATGTACTTATGCTTTCTAGGTACGTAAGGGTGCTCATTCTTTGGAGATGAATCTTCTTGTAAAGAAGATGATCTTATGACACCAAAGACTCAAACATATTGGCAAGAAGGATCTCAAAATAGTCAAATCTAAGAACCTTTTAGAAGGCTTTCAATATTGCAATCTTGATATTCGAATTCAATGAATATTGTATCTTTGGTAAAAAAAACTATGAACAATTTTATTAAATTTCTCATAAGTCTTCTATGGTTTTGGACTACATCCATGCAAATGTGTTTGGTCCTATAAATGTTCCTTCATTATTAAAATATGTGTACTTTGTTTCTTTCCTACAGGATTGTAGTAGAAGGAAATTTGTTTATTTCCTTACAAGTAACTGAAGTCTTTAGTTAGTTTGAGGAGTTCATATCCTTGGTTGAAAATTAGATTGATCTAGAAATATTAAATGTTTTAGGACTAACAACGACAATGCGTTTTATTCTATAGAGTTTGAAAAGTTTTATAAATAGCACAAGATTGAAACACATAAGACAAATCCATACACCCCTCGATAGAATGGATTTGTAGAGAGAATGAATAAGATGTTGTTGGAGAGGGCCAATAGTATGGTGAGTGATGTTGGCCTTGAATAGAAGTTTTAGGTTGAAGTTGTAACTACTACATATTATCTGATCAATAGATCTTTAACATTAACTCTTATTGATTGGACACCCATGGATGCCCATGGTTTGGTTAAAAACCTTCACTGAGGCATCTCAAAGTATTTGGTTACAAGGCATATGCACATATGCCAAGTGATAAGAGTTATAAGTTGGAAAATGAGGATATTAAATATATATCATTGGCTATGGTGTCGGTAAGAAAGGGTACAAGCTTTGTGAAATACCCACCCTTGAGCAAACTTTTGTGATCAGACCTTTATTTCGTGTCATGGATATGATTTGACTTATATGATGCATGGAAATTGATTATGACTACTTATGTTTTCAATTGATGATTTTGATGATAAACATTACATTACCTTATACTATTGATGTTACAAACTGTGCTCATGACTAGTTATGATTTCTAGATGGTTAGTACTGGTATTTTGGTTATCATGTTATTTGGTAGATTTCATGGATCATGCCTCATTTTGGAATGGATATACTAAACCTAGTTTGATTTACTTTTTATATGATGTTTCATGATTTGTATGCTCACTGTATGGATACTGTTTGACTATCTTCATGAGGCATCAATGCCATATCATTTGTTCCCTACCCACACTCTAGGTCCAAGTTGTCATGAGTCCTTGTCATCAGTTTTGGCGAATTTTACCATGTTGAGTCGGTTGTCATTAGTTGTGAGTATGTGGCATGGTGAGTTTGATTGTTTAGTTTATTTAATTTATTTAAATTGTGATTTATTGACTATAGTAATAGATTAATTATTTAATCTATTTAATCATGATTTTATTTAGTGATGGATTGATTATTCAATTTACTTAAATATTGGCAATAAATGATTTATCATAATTCAGTAATTATTTAATATTAAATTATGACTTTTACTAGTGGCGGTGTTATTTTCATTTATTACAATTTAGCAATTTTTGTTTATTTAATTAATTCACTATTGAATTTAAACTAGAGTTTAATTGAGATTTTATTTAATATTTAATGTTTTCAGTTGATTTAAATTATTGCATTTATTTAATTATTTCTCTTTAATTATTTTATTTATTTAATATTGATTTTAATTTTAATTTTTCTATTATGGGTTGATTATTTTAATGTTTAAATAATATTTTGATTTTTATGAGGATGAGAGTGATATATTTCTATTTTGTTTTTTAATTTTAATTGGATTTTTGAAATCCCATAAAAGAAATGGGAAGAATAAGTTATTATATTATATAGTTGTAGAGATGAAATATTTCTCTTGGTTGATTATAATGCTAGGATTTTCCAATTTCTCTTTTTGGTTTTTATATGTTGTCGTGAATTTCATTTTGGGGGTTCTTCTTCTTTCCTCTTCTTCTACAACTATTTTTCAGCGAGTGGTTTTGGAGAATTTGGGGAATTTGTGGATTGGACTTTTTGTGTTGGAAGGGTTTTGTGTTGTAGCTAGAAGCAGTGGGCAAGACTATTCACCAGAGGCTCTCTTCTTTAACACAAGAAAGAGGCTAGCCTCTTTTTTTTTTTCATCTTTTTGTACTATTGTAAAATCTTATTAATGTGTGTCTTCATTATGTTTGAAATTGTTGGTGAATCCAAGGTAGAATGAGTAGTTTGCTTCCTAAATGAGTTTTGCATATGAATGAGGGAATGGAAACTATATTGCTATGAAATATGGATGTAATTAGTGAGAAAACTGTTGTTTGAAACCCATGTTTTAATTTATTAGACTTTCTCTATCAAACCCTTGTTTATGATTTATGGAATTACAAACTTGAGTGTATTGCCTGTTGTTATCACTGCATTTCTTTTATATTTTAAGAGGCAATTTGTTTACAAAACTCTTATTTTGGATGGGTTGATGGTTGTGTGCTACCCCTTACCTTATTTATTCTTTTAGCGGCTATATTACCCTATCACCCTTTTTAACTTTTGTTTGCTACTAAATTCAGGTTTACCCACGACATGGTGGTGTGTTGTTGCACCACCACCATCTCATGGTGGGTGCTTTGCACCCCTTCACGACATGGAGGGTGTAGTAGCACCACCCATGTTGTGGTGGTTCCTAGCACCACTCATGACATGGTGGGTGTTGCGGCACCTCCCATGTCATGGATGGTGCAAGCACCACCCCACTACATGGTGAGTGAAGTCACACCACCATGTTGTGGTGGGTGAAACAACACAACTACAATATGGTGGGTGCTCAGCACCACGAGTAATATTGTGATCTGTTATAAATCCCTACTTCTAGGTAATATACTTGCCCAGTCAGTAGTGAGTACTTAATATTTTATTTCTATTTTTTTAATTGTATTCACCAGTCAATGGGTAACCAAGAAAGATGAGTTTTCCCATTTGATAGGCTTGTAAATAAATTTGTATTCATCATATCCTAGTTGAATAGGGAATTGTTGAACTAAAACACCCAATTTCATGGGTCTGAAAATGAGTTTGTACATTTTAGTTATGTTGTTAGCATAGTGTTTTATTTGGTTTAGTATTTTTCATATTTATCTTGGTGTGAATCCTTGTTGTCAGGCAATAGATGGTGTTGTGTTTGTAGTTTTGTAGCTAATTGGTAGTTATTTTTGTTATGCAAATTTACGCATTGTGTTGTCCATGAGTCTTTGACGTTATATGTTAAGTTCAATTTGGTTTTGGATGAAGCCTTCAATTTATAGCATGGGTCGAGCATATTGGAAACACTACCTCATTTTATTTAATGTTTTACTTTGTGAATGTCATATTGCGTAATGTGTTATGCTACATTTTGGTACCAGAGGCTATCTTGCATATGTTGTGTTTTAGATTGATTTTTAATTTCAGTTTTGATGCCATTGCTTGGATGAAAGATTTGAATGGTTATTTGAATACGTCTCATGATGTTTTTCCATGGGAGTTAATTTATTATGCTGCTGATTTTAAGGATAGCAAGTGTGAAGACCTTGATGGATTTATGTTGATTTGGTTGCAGTGGTATTATGACTTGATTTTTGTATTTTATTAGTCAAGAGGCTCAGCTCTCTTGTATTTTGATTTCCAACATTCATGAGTATGTGTCTATACATGATTTGGAATTGTATGATGTTGTATTTCAGATTTATTTGTGTCACTTAGAGCCTCTTGTAATTCTAATTTTGGGTCCATGTAAGGGAGTGGGCTCCTTTGCGACACTCGGGGTCATGAGAGATGGAATATCATGAGGTTCCTTGTAAGGATGCATGGAGTCCAGATCTGTTAAGTGTAAGGGATTTTACCTTGTTTAATTAAGTGATAATCAATTAATGAATGGGATTGGGTAGTTAGATAATTAAAAAGATAATAAATGATGGTGCCTCATGACTCAGTCCTAGGGAGGATGATTTAGGTTGAGCATGAGAAGACCATGGAGATGGTAAGCCAATATTCCTTGGTCTCTCATAGGTTGAAATGGCTCTGCATACCCTTAGGCTAGAGACTTTTTTTTGGTACAACATTTTGATGACACTTCCTTGTACATGAGTTCCCTTGTGTTTTACATTTCCATTTATGCCTTGATGTTTTGTTAGCCTCTGGGAGTTTTCTTCTTTGTGTTGCATTGGTGTTTGGTCCATGTGTATGGAAGTCAATCTTGGTGTTAGTCCCTTTGGTAGAAGCGTCAACCTAGGCTTAGTGTGTTTTTTAGGACCTAGCAACACCTCCTAGCTCGAGGGGTGGTTCCTTGTAGGTTCCACATTGGTCGGGCGGTTGGAGCTTTTTTCCATTGGGGTTTTTCCATTGGGGTTTTTCCCTTGTTGTTGTTGTTCTTCTTGTGCGTGGACTTGGAACTTCTTTGTGATGGCTATGGATTCTTTGGAGTAGATTTATGTACTAAAAATTCATGTCATATGAGTTGTAATAGTTTGTAATAGTGTAGGAACCACTTGTAAGGCTAAGTAAGTCTCATGTACATATGATAATATAATAGTAGCATGTAGGTTCAAAATTATCATTAGTTGAAAATTGTTATGCCATCTTTTGGGGCAAGTGCAAGGTAATGAGTCACAAATTCATGGAAGTCTATGCGTTGGAAAATGTGCTCTTATAAACGGGGGCTCGTTTATGCTTTGGGCTCTCGAGCTGAAAGGTAACGGGGGCCCGAAGCAAAAATAAATGGGCCCCCATTTTGTTATAAAATGGGGGCCCGCTTTTAAACAAAATGGGGGCCCGTTTTTAGAAACGGGGGCCCATTTTTTAAAAATGGGCCCCCGTTTCTAAATCGCATTTTTCCTTTTTTTTCCACAAGCCACCCTTGTTTGAAAATGGGGGTCCGTTTTGTGGAAGTTGATTCCACAACCCACCACTTGGCTTGGGATTAGGCCCGAGATAGGCCTGAGATGGCCACACCTGAGACATGGACCTGCAAATTCAAATCTCCATGAATGAAAGCACAAATATGAACTTCTAAAATAGTTTATGTGCCTCTAATCAGAGAATTTTTATATGAAATTAAAACCCATTTCAGATTATACTGTCTAGATTCTAAATATGTAAATTTATTTAGAAATTGATTATTTTACCTATTTTTATTTTAAAGAATTTTGGAAAAATAATTATATGTCATCAATCTACACTAAATTATTTTGTAATTAAAAAAAAAAAAATCAAAAAATGTTAAGTTTACATCAAATTATGTGGGTCATACACGTCAAATTTTTAAAAAGATAATTACGGCCATTTAAAAATTAATTAAAAAAAATATTAGAAAAAAAATAAGAGAAAAATATGCTCATCAATCTTCAATGTGTTACAAACCATTTCCCAAAATGGTTTGAGAAAATAATTTTAATTATGTCAAAAAGTGTGGTCGTACACATGCATGGTATGGTCCTGAAACAGGCATTTTTAAAACATAGTTTTCAGAACTCCATTCAAAAAGTTATTTTTTATTATTTGGGTATTAAAATAAATGATATATTTGGAAAGTACACTTAGGGGGATATCTTTTATATTACTGACTTTTTCCAAGATTCAATCTCTAAGTGTTTCAAAATTTAAGCTCAAATGAGATAAAATCTGAAAATTAGGGAAAACACTTCCACATTTTGGCCAAAAAGTGGACTCATCCTTGCACTAACCCTTTGGATAGCATTGTAATTATGAGAAAGAGTATATAATTTTGGATGTTTCATTATTAGAATAGGATATTAAAGTATGAGTAAACACCCAACACCTACGCTACAAATTGCCATATCTTGTATTGTATTCAACAAGTTGTATGTATGTATTCATTATGGAAATAGATTTGGGAAGCATGTTAAATATTTATGTGGTATTATTTTGACATGTAATTGATACTTGTATATGTTGTAATGCATAAAGATGTAATGATGATCTTTTATGTATATATGAATGCAATATAGTTAGTTGTTAGAACATGTTAATGAGACTCTAAGATTTAAATGGTGATCATTATCAAGACCTTGTTAAAAATATTAATTTTATCTAACATTGAAACGTGGCATACACAATAGTTGCTTTAGCTAGCATCATAGAAACTAAATCAGCCATGAGGTTGTAATCTATAATAAAACTTAGAATTATGAAAATGTATAGACCACACTTGATTAAGAACTCATTAGTAACATGGTTGTAACAAACAATTTATGAGTGGTTGGTACAATAATCATTAAAGAGTATAAGTGGATTTTGTATGCATTAGAAAGGTGGCAGAAATAAAACAATCAGTGTGCGGACAATGTCAATGTTCATAATATGATATAAACAAGTAGTGTGCATGCATTTTATGACAACAATAGTTAGAATGGTCTATAGGTAATGTGTTATGTGTATGGGCAGAAATAGCATAGCTGTCATCATATTAGCTCGAGGTTATATGTCATTTAAGTGTTGCAACTTGTTTGAGGGCAGAAATAAGAACATTATAGTTATAATAGTAGAAGCTCATCCTTAGCATGTAAGGAGCAAGTATCTTGTAACATATAAGTTGTAGATTGAGGGTTGATGGTTATGCATTGCATTGTGTGATAGATAATCTAGTTGAATGTATTATAATCATGTAGGCTTAGATGTGTAATCATAAGTATGGTGCATATGATAGAAGCCTCACATTTAATGTCCTACACTTGTAAGAGTATGAAGTGCTAAGGAACTAGATAGGCTAAGCATGTAGATTTGTAGGATTGATGGTTTGGACTTCTAGATGGAGCTAGTGTATAAAAAGGTTTACTTTCTCATTTAGTTAGGTAGTTGCTAAAAATTGTGGATAGTGTTGGATTGACAATGATTGTAATATATTCATCACTTGTTGTCATTGATGAAAACACTCTCACATACATATATGATAACATTGACTACCGGTGTAACTTCAATTGGTTTTTACTATCCAACCGATATGTTTAAGGTCTGTCTCTAACTGGTACTTTATGTCAACCGGTATGTGCCTATGAGATAACCTGTGATAATACTAAGTCAACATCAGAATCAGGATGAAGATGAAGAAGTAGATCAAGTGGAATATTCCATAACAATGATTCACTAGTTTTATTCCAACTGGTATTAAACTCCTCTAATCGGTATCTATTTTTGTGAAGAGTTACCAGCACCGTTTGTTTAACGGTCATTTTTGTGATGAGTTATGATTACATGTCTAGATTCACTGCACCCAGGAAATTGTGTTCCTATGGCCGACATAAGGTTTGAATGTCTATTTAAAGACACTATACAAAATCATTTTTGATGATGAGAACAAATAGAGAGTTGTTATGTGAAAAGAGTGAAAAAGCTTTTGTTGAGAAGCAATAAGTGTTAAGATGCAGAGAAGTGTTGAATGTACTTAGAAGGATCTAATCAAGCAATTTTTGTGCTACTCACAATAGATCAAACAATTATTGTTGTTTTCTAACCATTACAATGGATTCAAATCCCTTAACTGGGTAAATCTCTAACAAGACTCATTGTACAAATCCTCTAACAGGGTGATCCATTAGTTTGGATTCTCAAATCCTCTAGTGAGGTTACTCGTAACAGGGTAGTACTCTTAATAGGGTATAAGCTTCTAATCAAGCTTGGAATCTCTAACAAGATTCGCTCCTAGCAGAGCTCTTTGTAAGACCTTAACCGGTCAATTTTCTATTACTGCAGATAGTTAACTTGTGAGTTCTATCTCACCATGGTTTCTACCTATTTGGGTTTTCCATGTACAAACACTTGTGTTATGGTGGATGTTATACTTTATGTGGATGTTGTTATTTCATTTTGGATAGCATGTATTGTGTTTAACTACTTGGTTAAATTCATCTACGGGTTAGTGTTTAGAATAGTGTGTGTTTTGGTGTCACTGATTCACCCCCCCTCTTAGTGCTTTTTAAGTCCATCAATTGGCATCAGAGCCTAACTTCTTTAAAGCCTAACCGCTTAGAAGGGAATCTTGAAACTACCATGGGGGACAGAAGCTACTTTGAGATGTTTAGAGAGATAGAAGCTAGTATAAATGAATTTGAATCCCTTAGGTGAAAACTGAAAGCTTCTCAAGTCAAGAGGAGACACTATCTAAAAAACTGTTAGAAATATCTGGCAATAGTTCTTCAGACGAAGCTAATATTGATTCTTTATTAGAAGAAGTTGAAAAGTTGCAGGGTGAGAAACTGAATCTAAGGAGAGAATTGGAAGGTCTCAATATCCGCATGAGTCAGGAACTGGAATCCAGAAGAGATGTTGAATATCTTATCAAGGCAAGAGATCAAGAGATTCTAAAAATCAAACGAGAAAGAGACACCATGCATGAGGATTTAATAGCTAAAACAAAAGAAAAGGAGAACTTAAAGCTAGACCTCGAGTTGGCATCATCTCTGAAAGAGAATCTATCTAAGCATAATGAAGATCTTATCAATAAGCTTGTTGAAGCCAATGAGAATATGGAAAAGTTTGTCAAAAGTTCTACCATGATGGAAGAAGAAATTCAATCGCAGAGAATGAAGGGCAATATCTCTGGACTTGGCTTTCAAACAACTAAAAAACGTGAATCCTTTGGTACAAGGAGCAACTATCCAAAGAATAAAAATGCTTCTATAGTCAAGAAGACCAACGGTAAGAAGGCTTTTAAACCTATTTGCTTTGCGTGTCATAAGCCTAGTCATACTGCAAATGTTTGTAGGAACAAACCTAGCAAAAATTCCAATTATAATACCAGTTAGGTATGTATCTAGAAAGGTTGAAGGACATTGCTACACTTGTGGAATGTATGGGCATATAAATAGAATACTTAAAAGGGGTGACCAAAAAGAAAATTTATCAAATTTTCTAGGTGGAGCATGTGATGCAATGACACTATTGAACTAATAAAAGTAAGCTTAATGTGTACAAGAGTACACAAGTGAATTTGAGAAAAGATAGGTTCAACTAGGGAAGGATGCCAAGGACAAGAATTTTTAGATAAAGTACCTTGGAGGGTTTTTTAGGAACCTAAAGAGGCCTATACTTATAAAAAAAAGAAATAGTAACAAATCATGTGCTCAAGTACACTATCTTGATTTGAAAAGAAAAAAACTTATCCTTTCAAGACAAAGAACAAGGAAATAGAGACAAAAACTTGGCAAGGGAAAAAATCAAGGGTAATGCCCAAAGAAATTTCAAGAATAAAGATAATAGTTTTGTCTAAAAGAAAGAAAAGAGAAAGGAAAAAGATAAATTTAATTCTTCACATTGTGATAAGGATAGAAATTCAAATGAGAGGTGTTGAAATATACATCTAAAATTTGCACCTTCATGAAGGAGGAAGAAGAAAGATTCAAATTCAATCTTATCCTTGTCCGATGCAAAATTATACTTGTATATTTGTTGAGAGTTCCAAAAGAAAAGAAGAAAAAATTCACAAAATTGTTCAAATCTAGATAAAGGACAAAAAGACGGATTCATTGTTTTGCAATTGTTCTCAATCATCTCATTTCACAAAAAATAGTAGGTGAGTTGGGATTGAATACCATGGATCATCAACAACCCTCTTCCACACAATTGGCTCAAGCAAGGAGTGGATGTTTCTATTAAGGAAAAATGTATGTCATCATTTTGCATAGGAGCTAATTTCAAGAATAAAATTATGGTTAATTTCATTCCTTTCAATTGTGTGTGGAGTTTTTTTTAAATTCCATATTTACACATGAAGATGTGATTTACTTGCACAATATAAATTAATTTATGATTTTTCTATGTGAGCATTATGTTGCTACAAGGACATAGTAAATTTATTATCATCTACAAATATTTAGAGAAATATGATGAATTATATTACATATGAAAAAAATCTAAATTCCTTAATTTTAGTGGCAAATAAATAGGTGTGACATAATAAACAAGAAAATGATGGTGCATACTAATCATTAACAATTATATCTCTCTCCATTTCTGGGAGCCTTCTTGTTTCGAGGCCATCGACAACTCCATTGGCAACTTCTTGAAGTTTGATGATGTCACGTTCTCCATGAGACATTCTATCTTTTCTCGCCTATTAATTGATGTCGATGTCTCTTGCCCTCCTCAGGGATGTGGTTCATATGGTTGGGGATAGGCCATGGACTCAACCACTAGATTATGAGGGCCTCCCCTTTTGATGTCGAAGGTGCTTCTCAATGGGTCACTTAGCTTTAGATTCTTCTCTCTCTTGTCGCAGAGGCGCTGCTACTTGGTGGAAGGATGCTACTAACGATTACTTGACAATTAATATTTTTGAATCTATCTCGGTTGAATCCTCTAGAGATGAGGTTCCCATTACTATTGATGTTACTCCTGCCTTTTACTCTTTCACCCCCTTGGCTCCTACATCTCTTGCTTCTGCTCCATAGCTTCGCTCTTCTCTTGGTGATTCCACTCTTGATGTTGTTCTTCAGCAACAGTTTATTGTTGTTCTATAGCAGCAGTCTAGCAGTGACTGTGTGGGGTCTTTGAAGTAGTCATTAGTGAGGAGGGACCTCAAAGAGATCAATCTAGACTGGTCAGCAAGAGTAACACAATGGAAACATAAAGATATGATGGAGGCAATGTAGAACGGATTTTTTTATTTCATGGAAATTGATTACAACAAATTGTTAACAACTGGGTTAAAGCATAACTAGCTCATAGATGTGGTAGAACATATAGAATAGGTCACAATCGAGACCTTGAATCTTAGGATCTATCTTCTAAGCATAGTCTAGCTACTTGATTCTCTGATTGATTGCATTCTAATGCATAATTATATATATATATATATATATATATATATATATATATATATATATATCAATCAAAAGGATCCAGTCGGCTTCCGCCAAGAGATTCCTCTAGAAAATTCAAAGGATGAAATGTAGATCGCGGGAAAAGGTCAGCCACATGCCAAGGAACATCAGAATAAATGCCCAGGGCTCTACAAGCTTTAGAAGCGGTTCTGGTAGATCACCAAAATAAGTCCAAGCAACTAGTAACAAGAACTGTCAACCGGTGATAGGAAACTGTCAAGGAAACCGATAGCGATATCTTGTCGAAAAATGATCCAAATGCGATGCGGTCTAGACACAAGAAAGATGAAAAATTATTCAAGTAGAATCCAACTCCATAGGATCTGGTGAGCCAAAACCGAGACACACAGATAGAAAAGATGAAAAAGCAAATAGAAAACAAAACAAAAAGAAAATATTTTTAGTTGATGCAAGATTGCTATGAATCGGGGATGCTCCTGCATCACACATCTAAGGTTATTGAAAAATTGATACTCTCACTTTGCTAGGGTCAGAGGGAAACCAAGGTGGTCTACCTCTTCTTAAGAAATCCAAGATGAATCTTTAATTGGTATATATGTCCTTCCCTCCTTATACTAACTACTCTGGGTACCATGCCCAATCCTACTATCCAAAATCTCTTCAATCTGATCTAGTTCCTTCTGGGGCAACTGTTTCTCTAAGTCTGCAATATTGTCCTCACTGAATTCTTTTTCATGATACTCATGAAGATCTGCAATGTTAAACATAGGTGAAATACTCAGACTATCATGTAACTCCAATTCATATGCATTTCCAGAACTGAACTTCCTCAAAATCCTACAAGGTCCAAACTTCTTCATTTGCAACTTGTTATAAGTTCCAACTGGGAATATTTATTTTCTTAGATATACCATCACTTCATCGCTAGCTTCAAATTCCATATGTCTCCTCTTCTCATCTGCATTCTCCTTATACTTGATATTCATGTCTTTCAAATGTTGCTTAACTTGAATATGAAATGCTACCATGTGATCTGCAAAGTCTTCTGCTTTTGAACTTCTTTAGTCTTCACTACTAATATTTCTCAATTGTGATATACCTCTAGGATGCACTTCAGTAACAATCTCAAAAGGTGTTCTTCTAGTACTTTTATTCACTGAATTGTTGTAGGCAAACTCTTCTTGTGCAAGGCTCAAATCCCAACTTCCGGTTTTATCTCCAACTAAACATCTCAACAAATTTCCCAAACTCCGGTTAACAACATATGTCTATCCATCAGTCTGTGGATAAAAAGTAGAACTTAACTTCAAATATGTCTTCATCTTCTTCCAAAGTGTCCTCCAAAATTAGCCAATAAACTTAGTATCTCAGTCTCAAACTATGCTCTTAGGTAATCCATGCAATCTCACCACTTCCTTGAAACAAAGGTCTTCTACATGCAATGCATATGATGTCTTCTTACAAGGTATGAAATGAGCCATCTTCAAGAATCTATTCACTACCACAAATATAGAATCATTCCCTCTCAGTTTCTTAGGCAATCCAATTACAAAATTTATTCTTATATCCTCCCAAAGTCTTACCAGTACTGTCAAAGGTTTATAGAATCCCACATTCTAACTACTACCCTTTGCAACTTGACAAACTCTACAACTCTACACATATCTCTTAACATACTTATAAATTTGGGCCCAAAAGTACTATTCACTCACCAATGCTACTATTTTGTCAATACCAAAATGTCTAGCTAGTCCTCCACTGTGTTTCTCCTTTATCAGATCATGCCACATACAACTCTTAGGTATGCACAACTAAAATCCTGTGAATAACATCTCATCCTAAATGAATTAATCCAACCACTTGCTTCTATCTACCATAACCGATTCTCTACATGCTTTCTGATGTAGAGCATCATGGAAAACCAACCAAGAACCCCCAAAACAACTACGGAGTTCCAATTCTAGGGTACTCACTGACCCATTCAACCTGAAACTTTGTTAGGTTTGAGGCATCTAAAAAGATTAAACTCATCTCACAAAACCAACTCATCCAATACCCAATCAGTCCTTAATTAATTCATAAACAAATCCACCATATTTCAACTCAATGAGAATCCACAATATCAAGATTCACAACATCATCTTATACACCTAATTTGAGGTCACATTTACAACTTGAATTCATTACAATATTTATGCCTCAAAGCCTATTTGGCCACAATGCTAATCAATCACAAAAACCAATACCTCTTACCTTGCAAGAATCCTCCACTCTATCCTTTTATCTCACATCCTTCAACTTTTTTGTCCTCATTTTATTGTCTCCACACAAAATCAAGGTCCATCAATCCTCCATAACATCTCCATGATCCTTACATTGCCTACAATAATGTCAACTTCCAATAGTATAATCAACAACATGACAATGCCATAGTCCTTTAAAACCTAAAACATATCTCATTATAACAACATCAGTACTTTCCCCATCAATGAATATCATTTACCAACTTCCTTGATGATTCATGAGTCCAAAATCCAAACCAAAACAAACAAGAGTTTCCATTCTTTATGACTGTCCTAGTTATGACGGTTTTGACAGTACTACACTCTCTTATTGACAACTTTCAATCCAAACACTATTTGGAAATCACTCTAGGGATGATGTAGATAACTAGGTTTACAAAATCATATCCAAAATCTATCCATATCTAATGGTTCATTTGATATTTATTCCCCCATACCGAGACCCAATTTTATTGTCATAAACAACTTAGAAAATTCAATATTTAGCCGGCTAGGGCATAAGATTTCTTGTAATTTGTAAAACCAATCAACATGAAACCAACTTCATATGAAAGAGAATTGAATTTAATATTAAAATATAAAATATGAGAAAACATGATTAGTTATATTAAGAGTTATGATCAAATCTTTTGCTGCAACCCTGTCAACAAGGGTTTTGTGACAGTTTTGAAGAAATACCTTCAAACTTACTTTATATTTCACGTCAAGGGCTCAAACTGATCACCATGACTCAAATTAGACCATTACATTAAAAATATAATATATTTCCCCCTATAACTGATTAACTACCACTTTAGGACCGAATGGAAACCTTTTACATCATTTTTTGTGACTTTTTGCAATGTTGCACTTTGCAACTTTTTGTCAATTTTTGCAATTTTTAACGTAAATAAATCTAACCCTTACATGGACACTTTTAACACTTTAATATCGACCAAATATGATATATTACATTTAATTTACCCTTCCTTGACACTTTTATACCATTTTGACCTTCTTGACCCAATTAGGACCTCAATGCACACCTTGACCAACTTTGGAAAAAATGGCTCATTTAGCCTTACACATTATGATTCAATGGACTCAAATAACCTTAATACATTATGAATGACTTAAATAGAATAAAATTTCTCATATTATGACTTTTGACCTCCTCATATTCTTGTGTGCTTAGGTGCCTCTACACTATACTCCCAACCTTGAAAAGTTTCCAAGTCCCTTGGAATCATGGGTACAATGACCTGCAAGAAAAATTTTGAGTCAAATTTTCACCTTTGTCTTCATCTTTACCTCTTTATGCCTCTTTATGTTACTTCTTCCTTCTCAAACAATCTCTTTGTGACTCCTAACAATGGAGTTTGTAGTGGTTGTCATCCAAGTGCTTTTACCATCCATAAGTCCACCTCTCCATATTGCATCACCTCACCAACAACCTTTGTGCCTCACCTAGGAGTTGTCCTCTTTGCCTCTCTCCCTAGTCTTTTGGAAACCAATGGACCATCTCATGGCCTTGGACCATCTCTTTGGCCCTTGATAGACCTTCCTTGTTTGCCCACACACAACACCAACTTCCACTTGTAGCTAGATGGGCAAGCACGTGCAACCAAAACTCATGAGTAACACAAAACACAAACATCTCTCTCAGCCCATATCTTTTGCCAAGCTTTGATACCAATTTGATATAGAGAATCATGGAAAACCAACCACGGAGTTCCAATCTAGGGTGCTCACCGACCCATTCAACCTACAACTTTGTTAGGTTTGAGGCATCTAACAAGATTAAACTCATCTCACAAAACCAACTCATCCAATACCCAATCAGTCCTTAATCCATTCAAGACAAAATCCAACATATTTCAACTCAATGAGCATCCACATTATCAAGATTCACAACATCATCTTATACATTCGAGGTCACATTTACAACTTGATTTCATTACAAGATTTAGTCCTCAAAGCCTATTTGGCCACAATGCCAATCAATCACAAAAACCATTACCTCTTACCTTGCAAGAATCCTCCACTCTATCCTTTTATCTCACGTCCTTCAATTTTTTTTTCCTCATTTTATTGTCTACACACTAACTCAAGTTCCATCAATCCTCCATAACATCTCCATGATCCTTCCATTGCCTGCAATAATGTCAACTTCCAATAGTATGATCAACAACATAACAATGTCATAGTCCTCCAAAACCTGAAACATATCTCATTATAAGAACCTCAATACTTTCCACATCAATGAAGATAATTTGCCAACTTCCTAGATGATTCATGAGTCCAAAATCCAAACCAAAACAAACACGAGTTTCCATTCTTTATGACTATCCTAGTTATGACATTTTTGGCAGTGCTACACTTTGTTATTGACAACTTTCATTCTAGACATGATTTGGCAAATCTCTCCAGTGAAGATGTAGAGAACTAGGTTTACAAAATCATATCCAAAATCTATCTGGAGCCAATGGTACATTTGATATTTATGCCCCCCGTACCGAGACCCAATTTTACTGTCATAAACAACTTCGAAAAATCAATATTTAGCCTGCTAGGTCATAAGATTTCTTGTAATTTGTAAAACCAATCAACATGAAACCAAATTCATATGAAAGATAATTGAATTTACTATTAGCATATAAAATATGATAAAACTTGATCAGTTATATTAAGAGTTATGATCAAATCTTTTTCTGCAACCCTGTCAACAAGGGTTTTGTGACAGTTTTGAAGAAATACCTTCAAACTTTCTTTATATTTCACATCAAGGGCTCAAACTGATCCCCATGACTCAAATTAGACCATTAAATTAAATATATAAGATCTTTCCCCCTATATCTGATTAACTACCCCTTTAGGACTGAGCAGAAACCTTTTAGATCAATTTTTGCAAATTTTTGTCAATTTTTGTATTTTTGACATAAATAACTCTAACCCTTACATGGACACTTTTAACACTTCAAGATGGACCAAATATGATATATTAAATTTAATTTACCCTTCCTTGACACTTTTACACCATTTTGACCTTCTTGACCCAACTAGGACCTCAATGCACACCTTGAGCAACTTTGGACAAAATGGCTCATTTAGCCTTACATGTTATGATTCAATGGACTCAAATAACCTTAATACATTATGAATGACTCAAATACAATAAAATTGCTCATAATATGACTTTTGACCTCCTGGTATGCTTGTGTGCTTAGGTGCCCCTATACCACTTTCCAACATTTTGCAAAATCCGGGTCTGCATCATACAAGGTCTTCAAACCATCAAATCGTAATACTGTCACTCTCATCTCTATGATAAAATTCCTTCTCCTACTCAATGCATTAGAAAATTTGATAGATTTCCCATTTCTATGCTTCAAAAAAAAGTTGTAACTATGTAAGAATTCTACCCATCTCATATCTCTCTGATTCAACTTACTTTGACTATTCAAATACTACAAAGCTTGATGATCTATATACAACAAAAACTCCTTAGGTAATAATTAATGTCTCCACTTCTTCAAGGATTGAACTCTGACATAAAACTCTTGATCATACATTGAGTATCTCTTTTGGGCATCATTCATTTTCTTACTGAAATAGGCTACCGCTCTCCCTTCTTGACTCAAGAATGCTCCTATTGTTGTTCCACTTGCATCACTATCCACTTGAAATACTTTATTAAAATCTAGTAAATCCAACACAAGTTGCTGAGTTACTTTTTGCTTCAACAATTCAAAAAAATTGTTTCCTTTGGTGGTCCACTTGAATTCCTTCCAATCTCCTCTCATGGTCGTAGTAATAGGGTTACAAACTGCACTGAAATTTATGATAAAATTTCGGTAAAAACTAGCCAATCCATGAAATGATCTTACCTCTCTAATGTTTTCTAGTGTAGACCACTCAACAATTCCTTTCACTTTCTTAGGGTCTAGCTTCAAACCATCCTCAGATATCTTAAATCCCAAATAGACTAACTCATACTTCATGAAAGTATAATTCTTAATGTTGATCAACAACTTTTCTTCTCTCAATCTTTGCAAAACTTGTCTTAACTGCAACAAATGCTCTTATTTTGTCTTACTCAAAAATCAGAATGTCATCCAAATACAAAATAACAAACTTACCCAGGAATTTCTTCAATACCTCATTCATCAGCCTCATGAAAGTACTTAGCGCATTAGTCAATCCAAAAGGAATCACCAGCCATTCATATAGTCCTTCATTTGTCTTAAATATTGTCTTCCATTCATCACCTTCTCTGATCCTAATCTAATGATATCTACTCTTCAAATCTATCTTTGTAAAGTATTTTGCTCCTCTCAAATAATCCACTATGTCATCCATCCTAGGCAGAGTAAACCGGTATTTCACCTTGATCTTGTTTATTGCTTTGGAATCAGTACACATTCTCCACTCTCCATTCTTATTAGGTACTAATAATGTTTGTATTGCACAAGGGCTCAGACTTTCCTTGAACAAATATTTCTTCAATATCTCCTGCACTTGCCTATTTAGTTCTTCATTCTCTGCTAGTGTCAACCAGTGTGCAACTTTATTAGGCAAACTAGCTTCGAGAACCAAGTCCATGCAATGACTAATACTTCTCATAGGTGGAAATCCATCAGGTACATTATTTGAAATGATTTCTTCATATTCTGTCAACAAATCTTTTATCTCTTCCAATTGTTCTCCATCCAATTTCGGTTTCTTAGTATTCTTAGGAATTAAGGAAAAACACACATTCTCATGTCTCAATCCATCCAAGAATTTCCTTCAATCTACCAAACACATTCTAGCATTCATATAGACTTCATTCTTCAAAGGTTCCTCCAAAGGCAACAAGGTTTTCTTCATCTCATTGGCCACAATAGTGTATGTATTCTTCCTCCCATCATATACTGCCTATCTATCAAACTGCCAAGGTCTACCCATCAAAAGATGACAAATATCCATAGGCATAATATCACACAAGACTTCATGATGATAATTCCCAATTTTTAATTTCACCAAACATTGCTCAGTTATTAACAACTTATGTTCATCCTAAATTCATGCTATCTGATAAGGCTTAGGGTGTTTCAATCTCTCTAATTTCAACTGATTCACCATCTCTTCTAAAATAAGAATATCTAAACTACCACTATCAATAACAACTTTACAACACTTACTGGATACCTTACATCTGGTCTTGAACAGGTTCTTACTTTGTAAAGGCTCTTCATCTCCTCCGGTATGACATAGAGCTCTCCTATCACCAAAAGTTCTCCATCTTCCAGTGTATTGTCTGATTCAGTGGGGTTTTCTTCCACTATTGTTGGTCTTCTAGTATTTGTTTTCTTCTTACACTCGAACGCATGATGTCCTTCTCCTCCATACTTAAAGAAGGTTCGTCTAAATGCTCTCTTGTCTTGTCTTCCAAAATTCTCATTTCAGTAACCATTTGGTTCTCTCCTCCGGTAGAAATTTCTGTCATCCTTTTGTTATGAATTATCTTCTTTGTTCACTTCCTTGTCCTTGTTTTGATCTATACTAGTTCCTCTACCTCTAGTATATCCTCTTCCTCCTTGAAATATTCCTCCAATAAACCTTCCACCTATGTCGCTCTGCCTCTTCTCATGTATTTTGTTTAACTTCTCTTCCACCTTTAGGGCATACTGGTAAGCCTCTTCAACACTCTCCAATTTGATCAAATTGAGTTCATCTTGTATAGACATCCACAATCCATTCAAATATCTTGAAACTTGGTCAACTACATCATCAACATGTTTGGATCTGATGTTCAAATTGTAAAATGCTTTCGTGTACTCCTTCACACTAGATTCCTTTTGTCTCAAATTCCACAAATTCTGAAATAGGTTCACTTGATAATCAGCTAGCATAAACTTCAACTTCATCTTAGCAATCATCTGATCCCATGTCTTAATCTTCTCTTTACTTCTTCTTTGTCTATCAACTTGAATATGCTCCCACCAAAGAGATGCATGACCTTTCAACTGGGTACAGGCATATTTCACCTTCCTCTCTTCTACAGTGTTTTCAAAATCAAAATACTTCTCCATCTCTACGATCCAATCCATCAATTCATCTGAATCCAACTTCCCATCATATTCTGGTGGGGTAAAATGAGGTTTAGTATTTGCCCTACTCAAAACCCTCAAAACCTTTCCTTGTCTAGATAAATCACTAGTACATTTGGTTGTTCTACCGAGACTTCTTCTCCTTCATCTTCAATTACATCTTTGATATATCAACCTCTTCTTTGGACTGTCTCCACGGATTCCAAACGAGCTACTATACCTCGCAACATCTCCATCATAGATGGGTTTGCATTCCCATACTCTCCACCATTCCTAGCTCCTCTACATGCCATCATTCATACTAATCATCTACAAATGCAAGTTGGATCCACAATCTATCACCCTACAACAAAAATTTCAAGACACGTAACCTTCAAAATGAAACTTCGCTCTGATACCACTTGAAGTAGTCATTGGTGAGGACGGACCTCAAAGCGATCAATCAAGACCGGTCAGCAAGAGTAACACAATGGAAACACAAAGATATGATAGAGGCAATACAGACCAAATTGTTTTATTTTATGAAAATTCATTACAACCAACTGATTATAACACTCGGGTTACATCATAGCCAGCTCACAGGACTAGTAGAACATATAGAATAGGTCACAACTGAGACCTTGAATCTTAGGAACTATCTTCTATGCATAGTCTAGCTACTTGATTCTCTGATTGATTGCATTCTATTGCATAATTTAAATTATATAGATTGATCCAAAGGATCCAGTCCACCCAAAAGGGATAAAAACTCAAAGAACAAGACCTAACGTGTAAAATAAACAAGATATGCCTCCACCAAGAGATTCCTCTAAAAAATTCAAAGGATGAAACGTAGATCACGGGAAAAGGTCGGCCACACACCAAAGAAAATAACAATCAATGCTCAAGGCTCTACAAGCTTCGGAAGGGGTTCTGGTAGATTAGGAAAATAGGTCCAGGCAACCAGTAACAAGAAATGTCAATCAGTATTAGGAAGTTGTCAAGGAAACCGATAGCAATAGCTTGCTAGAAAATGATCCAAATGTGATGCGGTCTGGAAACAAGAAAGATGATCAAGCCTTCAAGTAGAATCCAGCTCCACAAGATCTGGTGAGCCAAAAATTGGACACATAGAAAGAAAAGGTGAAACTACAAATAGAAAACAAAACAGAAAGAAAATATTTTTGGTTGATGCAATATTGCTATGAATCGAGGATGCTCCTCCATCAGTCTTCCCTACCTAATTTTTTTTTGAATGTTACTAATGATAGTGTTGACTAGATGGTTGTTTGACACGAGCGGAAGAGAAAATTGACCACCTTTCCTTTCCCCCCTTTGTCAAGTTTTGGGTATTTCTCCCCCCTCTTTACTTTGGTTGGGTTGTTGCCAGTTTGACAAGTTTGTTTGGCCTATCCAACTTTGTTTGTTTGGGGTTTGCACCCTTGCTTGGTCTGTTTAAAATTGATAGCCTTTTAGCTATGTAAAGGGTCAACGCTCTAGTTAATGCTTCTTTATTAATAAAAAATAATTATATTATCTACAATTTTAAATAAAGTTATCTTAGTCACAATATAACAAGTGGATAGGATTCTTACAACAATTTCATCTAGTCCTCAAGTACAAGAATGGGGAAACTAACAAAGTGGTGGACATGCTTTCTAGACCACCTCTTCTCTCCTTAGTTGGAAATATTTATATGTCAAGAGTCCATTTTGAAAAGAAATATACGCTAAACATTATTTACATAATGAATATTTTAGTGATGAGTACAAATGAAAAAGTCAAGTTAAGTATGATGAGTTTGAAAGTTAAAATATTTGTTATCTCTTCAATGGGTTTCCATATAAGGTCGGAGACTTTATGTGCCCAAAGAAAAAAGAGAGATGTTAATAAGAAAATCACATGCCTTGTATGTGACTCAACACTTTGGAGTAACAAAAAGAAAGGAAAACGTTTAGTAGTATGTTTATTGATCCTAGGTAGTTACATTTCTACCTCCATCAAGTATCATATCAATTTCATCTCATTCATTTCAATTTAATTTTTATTGGTTCATTCTTATTCATGTTTCAACATTCTCTTGTGGTTGGTCTGCCAATGGATAATACCATTTTGTTTTTGAAATAGTTATTAATAGACAAATAGAGCCAAAGAAGATAAAAACTTAAGAGAATGTTATTGATTCACTTAGCAAACCTCTAGTCATCTATAAAAAATTACATGGTACAAGAAGTCCATGGGCCTTGTAATTAGTTCATTTATGTTTTCCTATGGATGTATTTATAATGTATGATGTCAAGTGGGATAATATTAGAATCAAGGCGTCATCAACCTTGTAAATCCTGTGTAGTTAATTAATACTAATATTATATGTAAGTCACTCATAATGGATGAGGGATTCAACATCAATAGTGATTATTTTTTACCATTAAGAATTTATTGCTATGATAATTAATTATTTACCAACAAGAAGTTAATGTTTAGTCGACAACCATATTGGATGTTATGGAGGTTTTAAGCACCCAAATTCTGGTGAGGTTGTTAATAAACCTTTAAAAGATATATATATTTTGTATCCTCTTTTTGTAATTATTTCTATTTTCATTTGATTTTTCATGATTATGATCTCATATGCATATTTTTTTAATATAGTTTCATTGTTTACTCTATCTTAATTTATATATTTTCATGTGAAGAAGACCATAACAAGGAGGGAATTAATATATAGTGGCAGCTAGAAGTTGGAGGTTGATACTTTAACACAAACCTTATTTGACTAAGGAATGATACAACATTATGCACCTACTTAATGAGGATTTCTATGACAAAAATAAAGTCATTAAAGCAATATGGTACAGATCTATAAAGATATTTTTGTTTTAGGTATTGGCTTAAGGAGGTAGTTGGAGAAATAAATTTATAACATGTAATAAATCTAATATCATTTAGAAAGGCTATAAACATGATTGGAACTATTTTTATAGCTCCTTGCAAGCACTTATGTGACATTCTAAGCCATTAGGATTCATATTTATTATAGACATGATCAATTATAGATCTAAAACTAGGTTTCCTCTAAACCTAAGAGAGAACTCACATTAGAACATGTTCTATTGTATTGGTGATATGCGACATCATGTAAACCTGAAGTAAGTCTAATATTTTAAATTCTTGTAAAGTGTTGCTAATTAATTGTCTGTCATTTATCTTTCAAGGAATTTAATGTCTAAACAAGGTGGTTGTTACTATGATTTGGCAACAAATCTAAATGATATGTGATGGCTAGGTGCACAATATTATCAAATGTTAAGGTTTTAGAGAACTCCAAGATAACAGAAATGAGCTATAAATAAAGTTTCTCTTAATGAAGTTAAGACTTGTCCAATTTGTATTGTTATAGAGTTCTTATTTCCTCTATTCTAAGTAGAATAAGGCATCAACTCTATAACTTAAAATTTATTTCCACAATTTTTAAGTATTATTGTTTCTAAAAAGGTGTTTGCATACATAACCTTTCACTAACTTGAAGGTTTTTGTGGGTTTGTAAAGGAAATTTTGAGGATTTACATCTATATTTGATGATACATTTTCTAGTGTGATTGTTATATGGGATTAGCCAATCTTCTAACAAATTATAAAACCTTTTCAAAGCTTTCTTGAAGGTATTTTCCACTTTAATATAAAGCATATATATTTGATCATAACAGTCTATCCTAACATCAAGAATTAAATTATAGTTTGTCAATCTTGGAACCCTTGATTAGGGGATTATTTTTTGCCAGCCCAAATCTCTTGTGATCAAAAGAACAATTAAATTCTTCTGGATATCACATCTACATTTCAAACTCACACCCACTCTGCACTCTGTAACGTCTTTCTCCATTTCTCCTTCTTCTTTCTCTATATCTCTTCCTTTCTCACTTTCTTCTGCTTTTTTACCTGCTGCTTCGCTCTCTTCTTTCCCCTTCGCTTTCTTTGCCGCCTTTCATAATGGCCACACATTCATATATTTTTTGTAACAGAAAGAACACATATTCATATTCTCAGCAGTTACGAAAAACCCACATTTCTTAATGCAAAGGTTATTCTCTTCTGACATCTTCAAGTCTCTGCAATTTTAATTCAGATGAAATAGTTAAATTTGATTTCTTCATTCAAAGCGGGTTTCTATTCTTATATACTTTGAACGATTTGGAATGGAGCACGAACCAACAAACACGTCGTTTTTCTTTAATCATTTATTTTGCCCTACCGAATTCATCATGTAGCAGTAAACAAAATACTAGAAAATTAGTGAAACTTAGTGAACATATTGGATTTTGGATTTTGAAAATTAGTGAACAAATGTAGAGAGTAGAAGATGGAGGATTTTGGATGTTGAAAATTAGTGAACATATTGTCCGAATAAAGATAATAGTTTTGTAATATAAATTCATGGCAGGAAAGCTCCAAAATCACAATGTAACATAAATTCATTGAGAGATTTTTGAATTTGAGCGGTAAATAAACAAGTTTTTGCTCATCACAATCTCATTCTCTTCCCTGAAAGTTGTCTTTTCTCTTCTGAAGGCCTCAGAAAAATCTACTCTCATTGTGAAAATTGGTATGTTTTGGCTATTTGTAATTGTTTTTTGCGCTATGATGAAGCTTATTAGTTCCTGCCTGCAGGAAACTATAGTGGAGGCATAGCTTTTTAAACAGTGATTAATCTTTCTTTCTACAGCTAATCAAATTGCTATAAATTTATGTATAGGTTAATTTTCTGCTATATAATATAAGAAGTTGCATTTTTTTAAGCTAAATTTTTATACAATGTATTTTTGCTGCCTCTGATTCGCAATGGAGATGGCTGGCAGCTGCTTTCTCATATATCAAGAAGAGAGAAGGCACTCCTCCCTAGGACAGGGTCTGCAAAACTTTCGAATCTTCAAAACTTCTGGAGATCACCGTAGGTGCAGTGACAGATAATAATTAGGACAGAAACTTGGCGATTGGAGCTTAATTTCTTTTGCATGCTTTGACCTTTATTTGTGTTCTTTGTGATTTTTAAGCCTCTGGTTTTGATTTTGGGTTTTGTGACCAGGTCGAGCTTTATTTGAATGAATTTGAAAGATTCAGAAATGGTTAAGCTTTTTTACTTTCCAGTGTGCAGATACGGCGGTCCTCCTACCTCAATGTTATTCGCGTTTCAGATATTCAGAAAGTTGTGGACATAAGCGGTGTGCAGACATATATCATCAACAGTGCAAGGAATGTGTTTCTCAACGAGAGACCCCAATCAAGGCCTGAAAAATGCATGACAAATACTTGTGAAATATGTGCTTGAAGTCTTCTGGATTCATTTTGGTTTTGCTCGCTGGGCTGCAAGGTAAGTTCGCTCATAGCCACTTTCTCTATTTAGTACTCCATTACAATTCTCATTTACTAAAGGGAATTTCACATTTAATGTCATCTTAAATTTTGTCAGTTCGCAGGAATTGAGCGAAGCGGCCTCTTCCACCGTTTTACAGAGAACAACACCATGAATGCACAGATTACGTTGACTTACACATCATATTAATCACAATTGATTTTTCTTTGTTCTTCATTTTTTTTAAAAATGAATAAGCAAGTTAGACCTCCTTAGTTTAATGGTTATCAATCTCATTTTATCTGCTTCACTCTATCCACTAACTTAAAAGAATTTATTTAAAGTTTACGTTGCATCCTTTCAATAGCTATATTTCTATTGAATTCTTGCTTTTATATATTAGAGACGATATCCATAATTTCAAGCATGGTTGCAACTAGAATGGAGATTGCTTCCAGGTCAAACTATTTAGACATCGAGGTTTCTAATTTTCTTATTTAAGAGAGTTGTACAATTTTATCAACTATATGGAACTATTGGTAAGATGTTTGTATGCTACTGGTAGTATCTCAAAAAATTTGTAGTATGATCTTTTCCTACAACTATTCAAAAATCATGTTGTATATTTTTAAACCTCTATGTTGAATTATTGTGCTTTTAGTTCAGAGTTTCACTGTATATGATATTAGGCAAGCTGATGGTTAAATTTGTAGTTTGGATATGGAGTTGAAGCATCACCATTCAATCTCTATTTGCTAACTTGTAAGAACATGTGCATAACATTCAAAATACACCTGAGATTAGATAAACATTCTACACATCCAAGTGTCATTTTGCAGAGTGATCGTTCTCTTGATTAGCCCTGAATGACTTTAGTAAAGAATCAGAGTGTTCAACTAGTCAAACAATTTCCAAAAGTAGCATTTAAGCATTACAAGTTGTTATAGTGGTTAGGTTTGACAAAAGGCTACCTTGCATTAAAATTTGAATCTGATTGAATACTGTTATATATTGAAAGTGATCAGAAATTACATGAAAGCAGCTCAATATTTTGGTTACTGGGCAACAACACTTTTTAATCTTGTTCAGAGATTTTTTTATTGTGTATCTGCCCAAATGCAAAAGACCTGTTTGCTAGCAGTTAATCAAAGTATTTATAAATAGTAGATATGTGCAACATAGCATTTGCACATTTGTGTATTAGTCTGGAGAGTGATTGTGCTTTTGATGAGCCCTTTGGTTACTGGGCAACGAGACTGTAATATTTTTAAAAGATTTTTTAGTGAGTATCTACCTAATGTAAAAGAACTATTCGTTAGCAGGAAACCAAACTGTCTATAACTAGTAGATTTGTACAATACGAGAGTCAAGGTCTAAGTCAATATGGAATGACTTCAAAAGGTGGACAATTCAAAGGGTATAAGCTGAACAATACAAGTCGAAGCTTCACGAGAGTTTGTGAGAAAGATCCAAATTAGGTTAAATACCACAACATAAATTGCTAAAATCGGATAAATTACAGCATCCCACTCACTGGGTAAGAGATACATGGGCCCAACAGACATTGAGATTCGTAAAATATTGCATCCAACTTTTAGCATCCCTTGCCATAGTAAACAAGCATCACTAACATCTTTTAGCAGAGTGCAGGAGCTGTTGTTGACAAAACTTCTAATCAACTGGTGCCTTACCTCCATTAGCTATCCCCTACTACTTATTCTCGTTGCCTTCGGTGTGCATGATAGGAGGACTGTTGCAATTGATTTTGAAGCAGGCATGGGTAAGGGAAATGGACGACCAAAGGACAACATGCAAATTTACTTGCAGAGAAATTCTCTGTATAGATCAGTGTAATTAATGAATACTATGCATTCAACACAATCAAGTAAATGTGAAATAACTTATAATGCAAGCTTTGGTTTGGAGTGATTAGGTCTACTCAGGGCTTTATTTTGTATATATTACTCCTACCTAGTTAAAGTTATCTATTTCATATTCTTCTTTCTCACAGGAATGCTTTCTAAATATGGTTAACATGTTTTTGCTTGCAAAATTGTGAGAATGAAACACATCGGAAGCGATTTTCTGTTAGATTGGACATTCTAAAACTTAAATATAAATATGTTTTGCTTTAAGAAATTGTAGAGTACTACTCATAGATGTCTCTATGTGAAGGGTTTCTACTAAGATTTCACCCTTCACCTTTTCACTTCTGCTGTAACTGCCCTTTTCATGTTTATGCCCCCACCTCCATCGAGCATTTCGCTATTTTAAGAAAAAATATTCTTGGTGGCCGCCTTTTATTGAATTTATAACTGCTATAATGGTTTAGTAGGGATTTGTCCATTTTTGGAATGGGATTTTGTATATTTGTGGGATGTGTGGCCATTATGACATCCCTGCCTTCCACAAAATATGTATTATGTTATACATAATTTGAGGCCATACATTCTTGAGCCTGCTCAACATTTACGAATTCCTAGGCGTTGGGGAAATTTCAAAAGAATACAAAGTCTTGACATTTTCATGCTTTGTTGTAGGCCAACACCCCTTTGATAGTCCTCATCACGAATCACAATAAAAATCAACTTTCAACGCATTTACATCAAATCATATATAAGGTTGAAAAGCATTTTAGAAAATGAGAGTAACAATAACTCATTGGGAACACTGATAAAATCCCGACATATAGGTTGATTAAAGGTAGAACTGGGATGACTCACTTCTAAAGGCTTCCTTAACACCGAGTTTGATAAACTAGATTCTGGCAACTTTGGTCTATGACAAGAATAGCTAGAAGCTCCTATAGACTCTGTAACTTTGCGTTGTGCACCTAGTGCTGCCAACTTTTGGAATGCTTCATATGAATTCCTCCCTTTCTTTGTGTATGGTTCAAACTGAACAAAGACCCCTGCTTTCACTATTATTGGATTTGTTTATGGATTTCGAACAACAAAATTAGTCATTACAAGTGGTAAGAATGCTTTCCCTTCCAAGACTTCTGCAGTGTTCTAAAACCAGTTTATTGTATTTCATATTTCCAAGCAACTTTTTAACATTTTCCAATAGATTTATGTCTTGAAATGCAATGATTTTTCTCTTCCTCTTATTTTGAACCACCGAATAAAATATTTGAAGGGTTTGAGTTTGTAAAGGTGCGCTATTTGTTCATAACAGCTTAGGATTTGGTTTTCTTACCGTGTGATTAAGATTTAGTATGCCTAAAGTGAAGTGAAGTGATTCTATTGAACTAAAAAGGCTGAAGTGGTAATGAGGAGTGATTTTTGAATCCAAGGAATGCTTATGTATTGAGATAAATTCTACTTAATGGATTTAGATTTTAGAGGTAAACGTTTAGCAATATTGTTCCTTACATCATATCAAAGTCATGTGAATTGCATTTAAGTTTTGTGGGTTTTCTTGTACGAAGGTGGCAATTAGAGTCAAATTAAGGGTTTTGATGAAAGATCATTGAAAGTTTTAAAAAAAATTGGATTGTAGATTAGTCTAAGATAAAAATTCACACTCTAGTGTACTACAATTATAATGAAGCAGTTTATTGAATAGAGGATGAAATTATGTGAATGTTTTTTAATACAAGAGATATATACTGAATGAAGTTGCATTTAGATGGATAACTGACTAATAATAAATTTGACTTTATTGTTTGGTAAATTTGGAGTTGAAGCCATGGAGTCAAATTTGTTTGATGAATCAGAAGTTGAAGCCATAGAACCAAATTTGACGACAAATGCCATCTGTGTCATGAATAACAGAGCCACATATCTTAAGCCAATGGTATAAGTTTTGGACATCAAATGAACACAAACCTTGCAAGAATAGTAAAGAATGGTTCTATTAGACAGGACTCATGCATCAAGCAATGCTTACTACATAGCTTAATGAATATCTCAAATCAGGAAGGACTCAAGACGGTTAATAGTCCAACTCGACTCAACTTGCAAAGATCATAATAGTAGTAATTTTTAGATTGCATCATCTAAGATTAAATTAACCTAACATAAATTTTCTAAAATTAGGAAAAAAACAATAGAGATCATGTTTAATAATAATCTCAAATGGAAGCAATTTAGAAAACCTAACATGAGTTTTCATACAATTTTTTTTGTGCTTGTGGGATACTTGCATTAATCTAAAAATGAAAAGTACTGACTTGCATCCAAAGTAATCCCTTGCTCTTGTGAAATGGTCCCTAAAACCAGCCATTAGCATTGAATCAAACACTATTTATAGTGAGACTCAAACCTATTATCTATGAGACATTATATTTTGGAAAAAAAAATGATTGAAATTACCTTCTACAAGGGATTCCTAAGCATCCAAGCTCTTTTCTCATGTGCCTATAGGCATCATAGTCTCTCTAGCCTTGGCCTTTCCATCCAACTCCGTCTGAGATGCCATCTTCTTTATGTTGCTATGCTTTATATAGCCTAATCATGAAGAAAATAAATAATAGACACAAATTACTACATAGTAATAAACACAAAATTGTTTCAAAAAGCAAATAAAATTTTATATTTATTCAAAACTAAATACAAAACACTTCTTCATCACGTGATCAAGGATCAATGATCGATTGATCAAAGATAAAGATTTCATTACAATTTACCTATTTATATAGAGGTGTTTGGTGCTTGAATGCTAGCCAAAAATAAAAAATCAAACATGTAGTTAAAATCTTGATGTAAATTATATTTTTGGAGCTCTTATTTTAGCCCTTACAAACTAGATTTCTTCTCATACAAGTGGAAGAAATTACCAAAATTCTATTTTTATCTCATCCAATGAATTGCAGTTCAAACTATATTTGATCACATGCATGTGGAGAAATTAACATGTCAACATTGTCCCCCTTAATTTCAACCACTAATTGATTTAACACAAAGAACAGTTATATATTCATCTGGGTTCAATGGGCTCAACACCTATCATGATCCATCATGCTACGATCTTTGTTTAGAGTGCAAATTCTTGACTTTTAACTTCTTCAAGCCTTTTCTAACACTTGGATCTAACTTCCTCACACGATTGCATATCGGTGGCTTAAAATAATTTCTCTAGCTTTCACAAAATTTGTGATCTTCTCTCCTTTTTCTTGACAAAAAACACTGTGGCCTCTTCAAAGACCATGATTGGGATTCCTCACAAATTGAGGGCTTCACCATTCATAGGTGGTTTCAAACTTTACTGTGCTAGCTAGATCTTCTCAGATATGAGGTTATTCAAAAACTCATTTCCTTCTATTGTTGGACTGCGAATCCTTTTGAATTCAACCTCCTCTTATGAAGATCGAGTTCACTTTTTCACCTTCATTTGATGTGTTGGCTTTATTCTTCAACGCCTCTGGTTGGACTCTTCAAACTGCACACTTAGACTAGCAGAAATAAACTTCCATTACAATAACCTTGAACATAAAATCATCCTTGTTTGATTGCGACATTCTTGGGACTTCAAATGTGGTAGGAAAGCTTCATCTTGAAAACAATGATCTTCTCATCTCATCGACCTTCCTTCTTACTATTCGTATCTTCCTTGATCTTTTTGCAACTTCAGCAATTTAACTCGGATAATTTCTGAAACATGACTCTGATACCAAATGAAGAAAATAAATAATAGACACAAATTTCTACATAGCAATAAACACAAAATTGCTTCATAAAAAAAAATTAAACTTTATATTTATTCAAAACTAAATACAAAACACTCCATGAAACTATTGGCAAGGCTCTGCGTTAAACAATGAATAACCATATGTTTGCATAACCAATAGGGTGGCTCGATTTATTCTATGGCAAGGATATACTAAGTTTAATTGTCTATTTGGCAGAGGAATGTGCTCGTGTTTTAACAATTGCCTGCAAGCTGGAAGCGGTGGCAGGCTGTGGATGGTGGAGAAGAAGGCATTGTAGAGCCCGATGCAGGAGAACGCCCAGATACAGAGGAAGTGGGCAAAAACTATTTTATTAGCATTGAGCGGTTCTGCAGCGGACGTGGCGTTGTTTTCACCTTTAGAGATTTGAAGGGAAAACTAAAATCTTCACCCTTCCAAAACCTAAAACCAACCAAAACCTTCAATTTAGGTTAGAAGAAATAAACTTACCTGGCCACAAAGCAATTATACTTACTATTTACCAACCCTAAAAAACCAGGTACAAGCAAGCATTATTTCACCGGTATGCACCAAAACAAAGTCTAATTCTAAGGCCACTCAATGCATATAACAACTTCTAAACTGTTAATACCGCAGTTGTACTTGCAACAACTATTAGCGTAGTTAGGTTCAGATCATGGTTACCATCTAATTCCATAATAGGGGGGTTTTCCAGTTCATACCGCAGTTGTACTGCTAAAAAAGAAATAAAGTCCTATAAAATGGTTGAAATTCGCATAAGCATCCCTGAACAAAGCGTGAAGCTTCCCATCTAAGGGGGGTTTTCCAGAAACTTCTAGCAATTTACCCCTTCACAGCGTCAAAGCAAGCTCAAGATCTCACTTGTTTTTATCAAGCAACGAGTGGAAGAATAGGGAAAACAAACGCAAACAAAGACACTCTTTGTTTCTTGACTATGCTTCTTGTATACGATGCATTCTAACTATATTACATTTGCAGGTTGTTGGTGTCCTAAAGGCTAAAAATGTTCATTCGCCACCATATGAAATTTGTTGCAGAGAATGCCACCATTCACTATCATTTGACACTGCCATTGACATGGACTTTGTCGTCCATTACACACCACAACACTACCACCCAGCCCTCTTGCCACTGCAACACTGCCATTAACAACTCTTTTGCAACTCCTTGTTCATTTTCATTCATGGCATCTACTATAGATCTTTCTACCACCCTCCTCTATGATCATTGTTAGCATCTCTCTATTGTGTTCTACTCTTAACTTGTAACATCTTTGGAATTACATTACTTCCACTTGTAGCTTCATATAATTGTGTGTTTGGTTTTGTCCTAACAACTTGCAAAATAGAGATTTAATGTGTGCAATCAGCATTTTTTTTCTCACAAAGTAAAATAAACATAAACTATGGGTTTTATTTAACTATTTAGGAAAATGAATAAATAGAAGAATGGTTGGAAACTTTTGCTTGTATTGAAGAAGTGTTATTGAAATAGGATGGTATGGCATATCAAGCATTGTCATGTTATGTAATCAAGATCTATCAAGACACAATAAGTATATGTGTAGCATAGATTACTACATTAAATATCAACAAAAGAATGTTTGTGATGATATTTGTGTTTCCTCCTCTTATTGACATTAAATAGGCGAAATGAATAAATGAAGAAAGTGTCATGGATAGTATCATATGATAAAAAAGTAAAACTCAAATCATAATCATGTAAATTATATAGACCACGGATATCTTATATCAAGGCATTGTGTTGCCCCTAATAAGAGAAATCATAAGGTTGAAATGGGTCTAGAGGCATAATATAAGTGTGGTATGGGGAAAGAATAATGTCACTAATGTCACTTTTAGTACATGATAAATAATGCAAACACACATGATAGGATCAAGGAAGTTATGATGTCTTTGATGTTGTAAAATATCTATAAGAGTGCAAATTGACATGTGAGTGTAAAATAGTCTATGAGAGGTATATTGCTTCTAATGTACAAGGACAAAAATTATAACACAATAGAGAATGAGGAAACCATGAGACCCAAATCTAAAAGCATGGATTGAGAAGCATGATATGAAAAAGAAGGTGCATATACATCATGGGGATCGCTCCTTAATGGAATAATATGATATGGCATTGAATGTATAATATGACAATGAGTGCACAATATGTCAAACATAAGATGCATGCAATGACCATGGATACATGGAACCAATATAGACATGAGATAATACCATTATAATACACACAAGTGTTAATATAACTTAAACATGAGAGAAGAAAAACATACTTATATTATAGTATAAGTTAACTAAATCATTTGAAAAAAAATTAAAAAAAAAAAATTAATTTATATGTAAAAATTTATTATATAATAAAAAAATTATATTATTAAAAGAGTTTATAAATTATATGTAATTTTTTTATATTTTTAGAGGATTATATTGCTATATATATTTTTAGAAGATTATATAGTGAGAATATTTTATTTATGGCTTATATCTGGTTTTCAAATGAATTACAGCAGTTTTAACATAGAATTAGAATTAGAGCATACAGAATGTTACTGTTTATAAATGAGCATATTGCGGTGTGCTGAACTTGTAGGTTCGATCATGCCCACAGCGGCGTAAAATCTATTTACTATTTTTTTCTATTTTAATTTTGCAAAGCAATTGCATTTCTTTCTGCACTGGCGAATTGGAATTTGAATCTGACAATCAATTATCAATATCTTTGAAAATTATAATTAAGAAGAATTTTACACCAAAACCATTAAGTGAAGTAGAATGGCCTATCAGCTCAGTTGGTTAGAGCGTCGTGCTAATAAGGCGAAGGTCGCAGGTTCGAGACCTGCATTGGCCACCTTCAGAAAACTTCTAATGATTGTACTTTATTGCTTCCCACATTTCAATCTTGCTGCATTAGGTTCTCCTCTCCCGAGTTCAATTTTAACGATGCAATTCACTCAGTGCCGCCAAAAATTGCTTTATTTGCACACTTTAGTAGCGGATAACAGGTTCTTAAATCACAAGGATAGGTGGGTTCATCTGAACAAGTCATTTTGTCTCTTTTTGAAAGAAAGAAAGAAAACAAACAAATTTTAATGTTCACTAAATTAAAGATAATTTATGAGACAGTTTGTTCAATCAAAACTGATTTCTGTAGATCAATTTTTTGCTTATGCAAGTTGACAATGAGTGCTCCCAGCTTTTCGATATACACCTCGCTGAATAAATTATACCATGTGCTAGCTTCACATGATATTGACATATTCTTCTCCCAAACTGAACATCTCTCACATTTGAACATCCACATGTACAATTTCCAAAATCACTCTCTCTTTCTCATGCTATCTCCTTGCTATTATGTTTGCCCTGTCTTACCATCACTCCTATTGGCTCCTTTCATGGGTTCGCTATGACCTCCTTTCATTCTTATTCCAACACATAATGTATCATTCTCGTTCTCTATCCTTCCTGCATCTCCCTTCTTTACTTCTCTCTTTTTGTCACACTCCCTACTGCCCATCAATTGTGTACATCAACAATTTCCCTCATTTACAACTCATCATTTATTTGATTCTATCTAACCATGGTACCACCTATCGAGGTGTATCTTAAAGAATAAGATATCAGTCTTACTAGTTGGGAGCCAATTGATAATACTATCCTTGGAGAAACCTGAAAATCAAGATCCACTTTTTGTTGGCATTGCATTAGCTGTCTAGTGCTTTGTGGGCTTTGCCTTTTTGTTTTTATTCATCGTTGTTGGATACTTGATCCTATTAGACTTCATCAGTGCATATCTTTGTTGTTAGTCTCATTGCTTAGCTATGAATTCCTCTCCTTCTTATTTAAGCTTCAGAAATGTGCCAAAAATAAATATACACCATATCTACTACTCTTATTGCTTCCAAATGAAATGTTTGCCCATTCCCTATTTTTATTCTAGTGGCTGAAAGTTTTGGAAAGGGAAAATAGGAAAATAGGACATGAATAATATAAAGCAAATGTCATAGATAATATCACATGAAAATGAATTAAGTAAAATTTGAATCATAATTATAAAAACTAGTATTTGCATAGGATGGAATGCAAAGATCATGTCGATAGAAAACTATAATTCAATTTGTGCATATATGATCGCCAGTTTGTCAAGTCCCTCTCCTACATTTTGCTACATAATTTAATAACTTGTTCTTCTTACATATGTTAAGAAGGTGGACATAGATGTTAGACATTGAAGCAAGCATCTAGAGGAATAAATAATCAAACCTAAAATGCATTCTAGAGAATAGCTATGACAAAAGATATAGTTTTTAGGATTTATTTCTTAAGAAATCCAATCCATCATGTTGATCCCATTTGATGTCTTTTCAAGACTAAGAGATTTCTATTTTCATAAAGAATGTCACTTTTGAAAGTAGTTAACATCTTAGAAGTATTACCCTATGCCAAAAGACAAATAGCATAACAAGATGTTCAAATTCTACTTTTGGCAGTGGGTTCCAAAATATGTGAAATTAGTGTTTGTAATTTATTTGGTTGTGAAATGATTATATCTTCCTATAAATCGCAACCCCTCAAACGTTCTCAACATCAATTTTAAAGAAAAATTGAGAAGAAATATAAGAACGTAGAAATAATCCCTTCTGTATATTCTAGGATTTCAATTGAATTTTTTTTATTTATCATGTGATTTTCTTGAAAGATGAACAACTAGGTGAGAAGATCTTTATAAGGATTGAATGTCCAAGACACTCCAACACTTGAATTGCATTTTAGCATTTTGAATCTAAATAAATTGGACAATAGTATTTAGTATGACTTTTTCTTGATTGTGGATCTAAACTATTTTTGGTTATTAAAAAATAATTAATTTTAAAATCATTTTATTTTAAATGAAATATAAAAAATAAAAAAAATTCTCAAGCAAGATCTACTGACTGGTAAGGGTTCCTCACTTAGTTTAGATCTTGAAAAATTCTTGGTGTCATAGTATTAAGTTACAAAATAGAAATGTAAAAAATGCAAAAGTGTAAGATTGAAAAGATTGTATCAAACATATAGAAAAATGAAATTTCAAATCACAATAGCTATAAATAGTTTTAGAAAATAAATGTCATTGTATAAAATATACAAGTACAAGTCCATTGGATCATTTGGGCTAGAAAGGGATCCTCAATCAATTGAGGCACCAAGTTGTGTCAATCGATTGTACACTAGCTTTGAAGCCCCACTTGAAGTAAAGTATTGTTTTTCAGGCAATTAACCAAATATAGGACTAAGTCCCAACTTAAATTAATCAGTTGCCAAGAAAAAGAAAAGGAGCAATATCTATGCATATCAATTGTATATATAGACACACATTAATGTTAAGTTGTATACATTTCAATGTCTTATGTGTGTGTATCCAAATATATATATACATTTATGGTCTATGTAAATTTTCTTTATTAGCATTTGATACATAATTTGCATTAACTTTTCTCTCTATTCCAATGCAACACTAGTTCTTTCAAATATTATGGATAGAGTTTGTAGGAAAAATATTAGGGAACCCTACCAAACAATTCTTTTTTATAAGAGACGAACCAAAATCAATCTTCGTGCAACTGATACTTCAATTTGTTTAAAAAATATAAAATTTGATTCGACCAAATTCTCTTTGAAGGATTGGTGTTGGTGCTTCTCACTTTACTCCTTTTTCCCTCATTGTTTTCAAGCATGAATCAAGAAAATCACCCAAGGATATGCTAAATATATATCCTTCTACATAAAGAGTGACTTACCTCAAGATTCTACACAATTTGTGTTATGTTATGCATGATGTTGATGAGAAAAAATGGTCAAAGTTTGGAGGGAAAATCTACAAAATCATGCCACAATAGAAATTATTTTTTTAAATGAGGTGAACCAAACCAATCTCCTACAGTTGCTGCTTCAATCAATTCATGGTAAATGAAAAATGAAAATATGGGGATTTTTGGGCTACTTTATCTCAATAGTGGTTGCAGCATGGGCATGAGAAATACTTAATTTGATGTGTAAGGTGATGAATATTTTAATTGTCCACAATAAATTTAGGTCAACAAACAATTTTTCCTTGGAAACCATGATAAAAGTTGTCTACCAAAAACAATCTAATAGAAAACATTAGCCCAACATACATAGCTTATTGGATAATTATCGAGGGTATTTTGTTATACTAAATATAGAAGAAACATAAGATTGAAATGGTCCTAGAGATATAATTTGTGGTATGGGGAAATCTTTATATCACAAATGACTCTTAAAAGATGATAAGAATGCAATCAAATGTAATAGAATAAGGGGATTTTTTATGTACTTGATGTTGTAAACTATTTCTAATAATGTAGTCAAACATGTGATTTTAAAATGATATGGGAGAGGTATGTTTCTTCTACTATACAAGGATAAGCATTAATAACACAATAGAAGATGAGGAAAGAAAAATGTTTTGAATCTAAAAGGACAACTTGTAAAGTATTATATGGAAAAGAAGTTGCATCTATACATCATGGGGATGACATGGTGCTTCCTAAATAAATAAAATGATATTAAAATGAATACATATTATGGCAACATTATTTGTATACAATAATCATAGGTAAAAATAAATGATATAGACATGAGATAATGCCATGATAAGACACATAAGTGTCAATGTAGTATAAGCATCAAATGAAAATTTTGTTTGGTGTTCTAATTTACAGACCAATTAAACCACGAGGGAAAATTATTTTACAAAAAAGTGATGTTATGAAATATCTTTAGGAGTTCAGTGTGTTAAGATGTGTAAGTATGCTTGGCAACGCTAACCTTAGTTTTGATCCTAATTCTAACCCTAACTTTAAATCTAAGTGTAGCCTTGATTTTAACTTATTCTAACCTTAAAATTACACATAATGAACTAATATATATATATATATATATATATAATTAAAAATTATAATTGCAATGAAAAGAAATAAGTGTTCATAAGTTTACATGTGCAAACTAGGATCTAGACCTATTTCAAATAGGCATTACCCTAAGTAAGAACAAAATCAATAGATTCAACCTTAATTATGTGAAAAGAGTTTAATGTTGATTGAATTCCACCTTTCTTAGTTTGAGTTGAATTGGATACTAAAAAGATGAAATTTGAATGCTAGATCAAGGGCGACAAATGGAAAATTGATGTAAATCAACATAAATAGGTAGCTATATATTTGATATTAAGCTTAAGTATTGGTTTGAGATGAGGAAGACAATTGAAAAATGTGATTGGAAATTGAGACTAGAAATTTGGAACAAAGTACCAAAGAATGACCCTATCCCTCGAATGTCAATTGCAGACAAATTTAATTGATCGAACTCAAAATGCTACTCAAAATCTATCCCAAAAAATTCATAGGAGATTTGTCGCACAATGTAGCGTAGACCAAATTTGTCCTCTTCTTTTGTGCCTACAAAAGTTGTATCTAATCATCTTTGTCTACTCTGCATGTTCCAAATTAATAGGACAAAGAAACAAATAAAACAATCATATGCAAGGATACAATCACATGCAATTGTTAGATAAAGAAATAAATAATCACATGCAAGGACACACAAAATAAAATAAACAAACAAACAAAAGGCAAAGAAACAACGAAAGACAAAAATGGACACAAAAGGGGGTTAGAACTAAAAACAAAGGTTGCAAGTCAAATAGTTGAAGAGACCTTGATAATAAAAATGTCTCAACCACTAATATCATTCTTGTATGCTATTGTAAGAGCACAAATAGTCACATGGAAAGAGAAAGAGCATGCATCAATTGATGAACAATGATCCAACAACTAGCAAGGTGTGTATGTTATGGGTTAATGGGGAGGACAAATAAACACATGGATTCCACAAGCTAGCAAGTTATGTTATGCTAGGTGATCTATGGAAGCATGGATTCCCGCGGGATAACAAATTTGTGTTATTGTGATGGGGAAAAATGGAATTGAGTAATTTAGGACCTAATCCAACTTCCCTCCATACATTGGAAAATAAAATCTCCTAAGGAAGTGATTCACTATGACTAACTCTTGCAAAAGAGAGTCAACAAATACTCTTAGGCTTTCTATTTCTTTGCTACTATGAAAGGAAATGAGCTAAATATGCAATAATGATAAAATAATCTAGAAAGGTCAAGGAAATGACTATGTAAATTGCAATAACAGAAAGATACATAACTAAAACTAAGATACAAAGTATAGAGTTGAAGGGAAAATTTGGGTGTGCACTTGATATCAAAATATGAGCCTAATTGAGTGGAACTAGGGTGTTGGGTGTCTTAGTCCTTGCAATTGTATTGAGCTAGAAATCTATAGTCTGCAAATTGAAGTCCTAAGAATCCAAACTGCCAAACGCTAGACAAAAATGTACAAGACTAGGGAACTGAGTGCTCTGGTCCTGGACTAGAGCACTAGGTGCTTCGATCCTAGTGATATGGGACCTTCCTCTATACTTGGGACTGTGACTATGAATTCTAGCTTTCTGAAAGATCGCACCTCCGTTGAATTTGTATACCTGCATGTGTAACTTGAAAAATGGTGTTTGGGTGGCTATATAGGGTTTTGCCTTAGTCAAACCCCTTGTTTTGGCTATTTCCAACTCCACAAATAGCCAATAATGCATTGAAATGGGTGTGTACTATAATCTCATGTGTTTACGAGATCCTAAATGAGCTAGAATACAAGAGTTAGAGTTCTACCCTATGCTTTGAGTATAAACCCTAAATGAACATAATAAGAATGCTTCAAATTAGAATTGTAATAATGGATCTAAATGAATAATGTAGATTTGAAGAAAAAAGTGTAGTGAAACTCATAAAGATATGAAAATAACATGAAACCATACCAAACCTTGAAGGAGAGGTACAACCCAATCAACAGATAGTGATCTCCTGTTATTCTTTAATATCTTCAAAGCTTCAATGGATGATGAAAAGGATTGATGAAGACTTGATGAATGCTTGATTTGCTGATTGTAGACTCCACATAAAACATTTCTTTCACTTCATAGGAGGTCTCCTTCAATTTCTTGTAGACAGATCCTTCAAATGAGGAAAAGAAAAGTTATATATATCAAACCCTAACTTTGTTTTTGATCATAGACCAACCTAGAATTGATATATTTTTGCAAAAATTTGGATTTAAACATTATAATACCACCAACAAATGATCTCGAAATTCAAGAAGAAAAAGTCGGGACCAGTGTGATCCACGCTAGTCTAATCAACATTTTTCCAAATTTTTAGGGATGCAAGGTATTTTGATTATAAGGTGATCTCCAATTTGATGCTACAATTAAAGGTGTTTAGATATGCAAAATCAGGCCTTGAAGGTCGAAATAGGACCAAATCAGGACTTTAATGAATGAATTATTTGAAAGGATAAAATAAAAAGGGGCACACTAGGGTTAAGACCCCAATTTTATGATATGTGGAGTGATAAGAGAGGACTTTAGATCTAATTAAATTAATAAATTAAATTCTTAAAGGGAATTTGAAATGAAAAGTGCAACACACTTAGGTGGGTGCTAACCTAAGCATGAAATTGTACCACCCAATTAAGGGTGTACAATTTATGACACTCCAATTATGTTGTGTGATCCGTATGGAAAGAGAAAGATAGAGTCAAAATAGTCTAGCGAGTTGCATTGTGCTAGTTCCACTCATTCTATGTAAAGGGAAATCGCCAAGTTACCTTATTACAAAGCTATTGATTTGTGCAAATTGGAATGAAATATTTTTTAATGTGAAGCTTTCTTATCTCAAGGAAAGAAACTATGAAGGTGTTACTGGGTAACAATGATAAGGATAAACAAAGAAAGCATTGCATGTAAGGAAATCCTGCAACATGAATTGAAAAAGGATAACCAATAGAAGCATTGCATACAAGAAAATATTGCAAAATAAATTAAAAAAAGGACAACCAAGTAAAGCGTTGTATCTAAGGAAATTTTCCACATGAATTGAAAATAAGCAACAAGGACACTTCCTGTGTGACCACACCTTAAGATGTCAATATAGCCTAATGTTAACATCTTACTTGATTGAAATGAGAGACACGTATACACACCTTCAATGCCAAGGAGCTATCCTTTAAGCAAAAATGTACATTAATCCAAGCTAAAGAAGCATAACTAGATTGTAAAGTAGCTATCCTTGAGGCCTCAGCAGAGGGATCTGAAAGGACATTTAAATTATTAGTTACAATAAATAGGGAAAACTCCCCTTGGAGTTAACCTGACCATCTGGCCCACTCAATCCAAACTATTATGGCTCTTATTCTCAAAATCCCTAATCATGGATTTAACAAAGGAGTATGTATACATTCGTCACATTCGACTGTGGTAGAGAGATAGAGTTTGACTGAGTTATTGCAAATATTTTAGAAAACTTACAATATATTTCTTTCTCTTATCCTCAAATTCTATTGAATTTTATTTGGAAAATGCTAAAGCTTCTTCTATTAATTTGCTTTGTTCCTACTTGTGAGTCCTTCAAAAGACCTCCTTGAAACTTTAATCTAATGATTCTTTTTGTTTTACTTGCCAATGCTTTTTTGGGTTTGTGGGTATGATCTTTTTAAGTGACAGACTATTCCTTCCTTTTGGTACTAATTCTCTTTGGTAGTTACTATTTCTCCTGCAATTCAATAGCGACAATTTCCTTCTTCGGTCCGTGACTGTTGTGCATGATCCTTGTATCCCTTCTGCCTTCTTTCTCTTCTCTCTCTAATGATTTCTATTTGCAGTGATCTCATTACTCTTCAAACAACAAACATATTTATTCTTAACTGATTTATTATTTCTCTGATCTATTTTGCCTCCTTTTATCTGGGTCTGATATCATGGAGAGAATAGAATAATATTTTTTCTCTGTTTGAATAGATGGATTCAAAGGCTCTTAAATAGATATATCAATGAAAAAATATCTCTTAAAGAAAAAACAAGCCTGTATGTCATGCCATCCTATTTCAGTAACACCTTTTGTGTATAGATAAAGAAAATCAAACAAACAAAAGACTACTTTGCAAATTCCTCAAATGAATCTTCCACTGTCACGTAAGATTCATCTTTACTACACAAGACTGACTTTGTATTTATCAATATTTATCTTGTCAAAGAGGTAAACATATCTAGTCTGAGATCTAGATTTATCTATCAAAATTAGGTATACAACTATTAAAATGTGGTGCTGTGGTGTAGTCGGTTATCTAGTCGGTTATCACGTCAGTCTTACACACTGAAGGTCCCCAGTTCGAACCTGGGCAGCACCATCGAAAATTATAAAACTTTTTAATTAATCTGTTTTCGTGAAGTCTATTTTTTCTTTCAAACGGATCTGGCAGCCTTCGTCTTTCTCACTAGGGCGTAAGTGTCATGGATAGTATCGCATGATATTATCTTGTTACTTCTAGCTGGTTAGAGCGTCGTCCTAATAGCTATCCACTCTCTGCGCCACAAAAAATTGCCCTTTTTCGTGCTTTTTTAGCTATTAACAAAGATCACCGGACTCTTATTGGATTGCATGCTCAGTCATCTTCTTGCAAGCCACAAACACACACAGATGTACATGTACACATTTTATTAGTTTCTAACTACTGATCAACGCAAGCAAATCAACCAATATTTAACGAGGGAAGTGAAAACCTGAGCACCTAACATAGAAAGGCAATAAATGGAGTATTTTTCGTTAGCCAAAGGAGAAATTACAAAGTTTTAGGTGTATGCATCAATCATTCATAATTATGGTGGCCCATTTTAAATCACAGTAATAGGTGGGTATTATTGAAAAAGTCATGTTATTTGAAATTAATCTCTTAAATAAATATATCTATTGATGTGATTTGAGATGAATGACTTAAACAAGTCAATGTTCAGTGTGTGTTTGGCCGCCTCATATGACATTGATATATTCTTGGAGTCTCACATTTGAATCCGCATCATATGACATTGACATATTCTTGTCTCCATGGAGTATCTCTCACATTTGAATATTCACTTACGATTTCCAAAACCCCGCTGTCTCTCTTATGCTTTCTCCTTACTAGTAGTTCTCACTTCATGGACATACGAACTAGACTCCATTCATTGGATGATAGCATCTTCTTACCTCTAGTGTGCTCTCCTTTTCTTACCATCACTCCAACTGACTCCTTTCACAAGTTCTTTTTTCTACTAGTCTCTCTACCTTCTTATGACCTACTTTCATTGATATTCCAACATGCAATTTCCCCTTATATAACCTTCCCATCTCTCTAGTTTCCCTTCTTACTCTTCCCTTTTTCTCATACTCCCTTGTGTGCAATAACTCTATAAATCGATAATTTTCCTCATCTACATCTCATCAATTATTTAATGTGTCTAACCGTCCATTGATGAGAATCCTAAAGAAGAAGATGACACTCTTACTATTTTGAAGCCAATTGATGATGTTGCTCTTGGAGATGTGTTGGGGAAGGCTAATGATGAGGATCCCTATTTTATTTGCATTGTATTAAGTTCCTAGTGTTTTGTGGTCTTTCTTGTTTGTTTATATTCACCTTTGTTTTGGACTTGATCTTATTAGAATTTATGAGAATGCCTTTTTTCTACTAGTACCACTACTTCCTTATAGCCTCCTTTAGTTATTATTCCAATGTGCAATTCCCCCTTGACTATCCTTCTTGCCTCTCCATTCTTCACTTCTCTATTCCTCTCACACTCCCTTGTGTGCATCAACTTTATAAAATAACAATTTCCCTTGTTTGCAACTCATCATTTTCTTGGATCATGTCCACCCACCCATCAAGGAGAATCTTGAAGAAGATGACACTCTTATTGGTCAGGAATTGATTGATGATCTTTCCCTTGGAGATGAGTGGGAGAAGCATAATGATCAGGATCCATCTTCTATTAGCATTGTATTAGTTGCCTAGTATTTTTGGGCTTTGTCCTTTGTTCTTATCCATCTTTGTTAAGGAATCAATCCTATTAGACTTTACGAGTGTGTTGTTTTGCTAGTAATCTCACTACTTCCCTACAAACTCCTTTTGTTCCTATTCCAACATGAAATTGGCTCTTTTTATCCTCCCCACCTCTCATTTCTTCACTTCTCTTTCTCTCACACTCCCTTGTGTGCATCAATTGTACAAATTAGCAATTTTCCTCATCTACAACTCATCATTTCTACAATATCTAACCACTAACAAGGAGAATCTTGAAGAGGAAGATGACACTTTTACTAGTTGGGAGCTGATCAATGATAATGCTTGTGGAGGTGTATGGGGAAAGTCTTATGATAAAGATCTATCTTTTGTTGGCATTGCATTAGCTACCTATGTTTTATGGACTCTGACCTTTATTTTTACTCAACTTTTTTTAGAACTTAGTCCTATTACCGTAACATTTTTAGGATATTGAACTATTTTAATCATATAAATATACAGTTTATATAAATATTTATTTTAAAGAAATTTCATTTACTTGTGGATTTTTAAAACTAGATGACCCTCTTCTTGTTGACCATCCTTCCTATGTGGCTGCCAACTACACCACTTTCTCCTCTTTATGCACCACATTCTAGACTAATCTCACAATACTTACCTTTGACTTTAAGAGCTAGTATGTTCCTTATAGTTGCTTTCCTCGCATGGCCTGCTACTCCTAATCAATCCTCTCATTAAACTCATGTTTCTTGTCTTGTAGCTTGAAGGGGACGCATCCATATCTTTCAATGGCTAGCTCTCCTTTATACTCCCAAAATCAACATTTTCAATCCATCTATCATTTGTGCAACACAATGAATTCAATTAATGCTGGTCACTCCTCTTTGCAATCACGTGAATCCTTAGCAGATAAAATTGTATGTCAATAGAAACGACAACAAACCAACTCAAATTTGCTATTTCCAAGAAAATATTCTCCCTCATTAAATATGGGACGTTTATATCTTGAGTACCAAGTACAAGAATCAATGCTAGATAAACGCACACTCAATCAAAATCCTTCTCAAGTTTCGTACGACACTCTCATGTATGGCGAGAATTTATTGTTTTTTCCATTATGGTAGTTAGCTAGATAACTATCTAAACAAGTGGGAAACATTAAAATTTGAAGTCATGACAATAGATGTATGATGTTCATATACTAGACATGATACTCCTCAAGTTAACTCCTATAGTAACAAAATTTGAGCTTCTATTCATATAAATTAAGTAATTTAAGTCAAATAATAGTCATATAAATTATCAAGGTATTTTGTTGTCTTTTTTATAAGAGAAATGCTAGATTGAAATAGTCATGGAGGTTTAGTATAAGTGTGATGTGGCTTCTAACATACAAGGATTAGCCATGATAATAGAATACAAGATGGAGAATGCTAGATGTCTTCAATCTAAAGGAATGGTTCAAGAAGCACGATATGAAAAATAAGGTGCATGTATACATCATGGGGATGGCATGATGCTCCCTTATGTAGTAAGATGATATAAAAATAAATGCATAATATGACAACAAGCTAACACTCAAAGTCAAACTGACTTCCGTTGAATATTAGAAAACATGCATAATGTAGAACCAATTGAACAGGATTGTGAATTACTAATGAATCACACAAACAAATCACTCTGTATTGATCAACAAAAGAAATTTGACCACTCAATGTACCTATACTATATACATGATTTAGTGAGGATACACAACAAAAAAATTCTTAAACTACCAAATCTTGTACTATTGCATTAAGTATTGCAATAAAAACAAACATAAAACCAAACTTTGATAATGACACTGACCAACTTCCCCAAGAACTCCTACTATTTAGAGGCCAATGAATAATGCTAACAACAAACCTATGGACTCAAACGAGGCTTTTCAATGGGTCTCTTGAAGAGGTGCTAGATATTATGTACATGATTGGTTGTAAACCACAAGATTTACCATTGTATGTAGATGTATGAGTTGATAGTTACAATAGCCCACCTTGGAACCAAGATGACCCAAGAAGTACACCTATAACACCCATATATTTAGTTAATCATAGATATATAAATTGCTATCCAAGGCATGAGAAATCACCATACATAAATTGCAAGGACTAACATTCCCTAAAATAATAATTGATATAGATAAAACAGAAAGATAAGGCCTAACTTTTATAGCTATATCTAGAGTTAAATCAATAAAAGGGTCTTTGAATAAAACCACCATTCTCATTTGATCAATATTCAAGAATTAAAAATAATCTATACACAATTATCAGGAAAAAGGAAGAGTCCTAACTACAGCAGCTCTCATTATAATGTGTAAAGGTATGTAATTTTAAATTTAACCTTCTGTAGAGAAACTTTCAATTTATTCTTTTCATTACTCTCTTCATTGTAGATTCTTTATGAAAACAAACTACTATATTAACATTTTCATGTTGTACAAGTTGTTGCTTGATATTCATATTTACCGAGTCAAATACTTCTCACATGTTTCCAATATTATAATCTCACACCTATAATTCCTTTTCTTTGTTCACAAACTTTTATATTTATCCATTGTGTAATTTTCATACATAAGACCACCGATGAGTTCATGATTAAAATTCACTAACTTCTTGTTTCAATGTGTAGGAGTGCAACAAAAGAATAAACCAAAATATTTTTCTACCCTCATTTTGTAAGCACGGTGAATCATCAACTTCCAAATACTAAAAAATGAAGTTGTAAAATAATTCCTTCATTCCAATATAACCAAATATGTAATACATGTATTTTTTTAAATGTTGCAAACAAGATTGTATGTAAATATTTAGACAATAAAAGATATACTTCCTTAACATGGCATAACCATCACACCCCTCCTGGTGCAATTACTAGCATATATAAATAGGAAATGGCTATCCAACCCTAGAATGCACCCAACATCCATTATAATTTACTTATTATGTCACTAAATTTCCCTTCTCCAAATCAATCAAGGCTCATACTATATTTTATTTGAATTAGTGGATGGAAAAGCCTAAAAAATATTTTTCTCACTCCCTTCTTACATTGCATATTCATTTGTCCCTAACTAATAATTAATTAAAATGATTTATTTGTTTCATGTATTATTTAAGTGTTACAAACACATCAAATTAAATGCTTCTAGTTTTTATTGATAGATATTTTTGCATCCCTATGTGAGTGTTATATGCCTGGGCCTCTGTTGGTCTTTTTTGGTCTATAATCTATGTTCTCTTATTTGCTGGCATTTTGTTAGCCTACTATCTTTCCTTTGTTTGTTGTCTTTTTATTTAGCTATGTTGTAATGTTTATCTTTTGATCTTCTGACTATATTGGGTTTTAGGGGCCCATCAAAACATGTTTTCCCATATTCAAAAAAAAATATTATAATTAATTTAGATTAATTAAAAATAATTACTAATCATGAAACACTTCAAGGTATTAGAAAATAATATCTATATAGAATGGATAAAATGAGGTTGAAATTTAAGTATTTAAAGCATGGGAAAAATAAAACAGTCCTTCTTGATACAACCATAAATATTAGAAAAAATATTTTTTAGTAAAATGACATACTATTGAGAATAAAAAACCCATTCTATATTTTTTCTTATATTTTTTATCATTTTATTCAAATTTGACAAATAAATAACAAGATTGTTTTACACCATTTTATACAAATTCAACTAAAAGAAACGATTTATATGTATTTTGGTGGAAATCACATGATTTACACACTCAATGATGTAGTTGAAGATGCATCCATTAGAAAATCATGAAAAAAGTACTAAAAATATATTTAAAAATTACTTGTAATTAGTAGCAATTATTCTTAGCTAACTTTTTTCTAGTTTTTTTCAAAAAATACTTTAAATTTTTAGTGAGAAAATAAGGAATTTTGTGTACACTCAATGTTTGATCCTCTTAATCTTAACTATTTATTAAACACCTAGAAGTTTAGAAAATTACACTCAAACTAGTATAGTTATTTTTTATTAAAATAAATAGGTTTTGAAGGGGCCCCGAAACCCTTTACAATCAGAGAGTTTCCACCTTAAAATGGACTAGACTACCTGGTAGTGAACCATAGGTGTTTAAAAGGACCTGAAACCTTTTGGACTTATGGGCATCCAACTCCCAAAACCCAAAGGTTGTACCAAGCATAAACAAGAAAACTAGGCAGCCACAACCAACCAGACGCCAACCAACTATTGAAAGATAAACATTACAAAACATGTTGGCACAAACATAAGATCTAAAGTTTAGAAAATTTCACTCAAAGTAGTATAGTTGTTATTATCACATCTCAAAAAATTTGAGTGTAAGCATCTTGAATTATATATCCTTGAGCATATTTTGTCTTGCATTTCCATGCACTTAGTCTTAGTGAACATTTATACATAAAAGTATGTTGGATTTCATAAAAAGTAATGGATCCAACTAGATATATTTATGTGTTGTTTTTGGCCTAGCATATACACTCCATTAGAACTTGCAAAATCGAGAAAATGTGTGCAATAAGTTTCTTTTTTCTCACAAAGTCAAATAAACATAAATTGCAGGCTTTATTTAATTATCTAGGAAAATGAATAAATAGGAGAAAGGTTGGAAACTTTACTTGTAGTAAAATGTGTTATTGAAATATGGCATCACATATTAATTATTTCCATGTCATGTAATCAAGATCTATTAAGATATAATGATAAGTATATTTGTAGCATAAATCAATACATTAAATCTCAACAAAGCAATTCTTGTGATCGTATTTGTGTTTCCTCCTCTTATTGACTAAGATAGGTGAAATGAATTAGAGTAGAGAAAAATAGTATATGAAAAATGAATGTAAGCACATGAATATATAAAGTAAGTAGCCTCGATAGTATCACATGAAAAAAATGTAAGTAAAACTCAAATCATAATCATGTAGATCATATATACTAGAGATATCATCAAGGTATCTTGTTGCCCCTAATATTGTAAATCATAAGGTTGAAATGGGTCTAGAGGCATAATATAAGTATGCTATGAGGAAAGAATAGTGTCACTAATGTCACTTATAGTACAAGATAAATAATGCAAACACACATAATAGGATAGGAGAAGTTGTGATATCTTTGATGTTGTAAAATATCTCAAAGATCATAAATAGACATGTAAGTCCAAAATAGTATGTGAGAGGTATATTGATTCTAATGTACAAGGACAAACATTATAACACAATAGAGAATGTAGGAGAAAGCATGAGAGCTCAAATCTAAAAGCATGGCTTAAGAAGTGTGATATGAAAAAGAAGGTGTATATGCATCAAGGGGATGACATTATACTCTTTTATGGAATAATATAATATGACACTAAATGTATTTAATATGGCAATAAATGCACAATATGACAACATAAGGTGTATACAATGATCAAAGGTACATGGAACCAATATAGGCATGAGATAATACCATTATAATGCACATAGGTGTTAATGTAGCATAAGCATCATAGAAAAATTTGGAGTTGTATTATAGTCTAGATTAACAAAATCATTTGGAAAAATTATTTCACCAAAAAAAAGTGGTGTTATGCCCTTAGAAGTTTGGTATGTTAAGATGTATAAGTGTGTTGAATTCCCCTTATACCTTTGTGAAACTCTAACCCTAATTTCAACTCTAATTCTAACTATAACCCTCCAATTCTAATCTTAACTATAACCTTAAAATTATGTGTAATTCTAACAAATGAATATATAAATAAAAATAATAATCTATTATTTAATATGTAATAATAAAAAATTATATATAAAATTATATATTATTAAAAGACTATATAAATTATATATAATCATTTTATGTTTTTATAAGATTATAGAGAGAATATTTTATTTGTAGCTTATCCAAGATGAACTATTGTTATGTAATTTTTAAATGAATTACAACAGTTTTAACATAGAATTAGAGAATACAGAATAATGTGCATATTGCGGTGTGCTGAGCTTGTGGATTCGATCGATATCCACAGCGGCGTAAATTCTTGCACTTGTTTCTGCAATAGCGAATTGGATTTTGAATCTCAGAAGCAATTATTATGTACCGTACAGCGAGGCCTATTAGCTCAGTTGGTTAGAGCGTCGTGCTAATAACGCGAAGGTCGCAGGTTCGAGACCTGCATAGGCCATTTTAGGAAAGTTCGCAGGTTCTGTTGCACGTCTATTAGCAAGGGTTGCACCCTCAACTCGGAGCATCTATTTTTGTCAAGCTATTTACTTGCTAGTTCTCACTCTAGTATGTTCACCTTGTCTTATTGTTACTCCTCAAGTGGCTCTCTCTTTCTACTAGTCTCACTTCTCTATGACCTCCTTTTATTCTTATTCCAATGCACAAAGTTCCCTTCTCTATCCTCCTTGCATCTACCTTATTCACTTCTCAATTGTATACATCAACAATTTCCCTTATTTGTAAGTTGTCATTTCTTTGATTTTGTCTAATCACCTATCAAGGAGAATCTATGATAATAAAATGACACTCTTACTCGTTTGAAGTCAATTGATAATACTATCTTTAGAGATGTGTGGAGACAGTATGATAATTAGGATTGATAATACTACCATTAGAGATGTGTGGAGACAGTATGATAATCAAGATTCACTTTTTGTTGGCATTGTATTAGTTGTCTTGTGCTATGTAGGCTTTGCCCTTTATATTCATCTTTGTTTGGTACTTGATCCTATTAGATTTTATGAGTGTGTCTTTTTGTTGCTAGTTTCATTGCTTTCTATGACTTCCTTTCCTTCCTAATCGAACTTCAAAAAGGTGCCAAAAATATATATATACATCATGTCCACTACTCTAATTGCTCCCACACAAGTCAAATGAAATGTTTGTTCAAGCCCTAATTTTAGTAGACAATGTTGTCTTCTTAACTCTAGTATGTTTTCCTTGTCTTTACTCCTTTCATGGGTTCCTTTTGCTACTAGTCTTGTTGCTTCTCTATGACCTTTCATTCTGATTCCAACACACAATATACCCTTATATATCCTTCCTATGTCTCTCATCTTCTCTTCTCTCTTTTTGTCACACTCCCTATTGTGCACCAACTATATAGATCAACAGTTTTCCTCATCTATTCTATCAAACCACCTATGAAGGAGAATCTTGAAGAATAAGATGACACTAATAATTGGTTGGGAGTCAATTGATGATACTACTCTTAGAGATGTGTGGTGAAAGCTTGATGATGAGAATCCACTTTTAGTTGGGATTGCATTATCTATCTAGTGTTATGTGGGCTTTGCCCTTCATTTTTATTTATCTTTGTTGGGTAATTGATCCTATTAGACTTTATGAGTGTGTCCTTTTGTTGCTAGTCTCATTCCTTCCCTATGGCTTCCTTTCCTTCCTATTCCAACTTCATAAAGCTACCAAATATAAATATACATAATGTCTACTACTCTAATTGCTCTCATACAAGTCAAATGGAATGTTTGCCCATGCCCTAATTTATTGTAGTGACTAAAATTTTTGGAGAAGTAAAATAAAACATGAGTAATATGAAGTGAATGTAATGGATAATATCATATGAAAGAGAATTAAGTAAAAATCAAATCATCATTATAAAAATTATCAAGGTATTTTGTTGTATTCAATATGGAAAAACCATAAGATTGAAATGGTCCTACAGATATAATAAAAGTGTGGTATGGAGAAAGCTTTACATCACTAATTTCACTCTTAATACATGATAAGAATACAAGTACACATATTATGATAAGAGGAGTTGTGATGTACTTGATGTTGTAAACTATCTCTAAGAACATAATCAAATATGTGAGTGTAAAATGATATGGGAGAGGTATGTTGCTTCTAATGTTCAAGGATAAGCAATGATAACACAATACAAGATGGGGAAAGAAAAATGTCCCAAATTGAAGGGGACAACTTGAAAATAATGATATGAAAAAAAGGTGCATGTATACATCATGGGGATGATATGGTGTTTCCTAATTAAATGAGATAATGTGACAACAAATGCTTATTATGACAATATATTTTGTATACAATAATTTATAGGTTTTAAAAAAATCGTAGAGATGAGATAATATCATGGTAAGATACATAAGTGTAAATTTGATATAAGCATCAAGTGAAAATTTGGAGTTGTGTTGCTACTTATAGACCAATTAAATCATTACGGAAAATTATTTGACAAAAAAGTGATGTTGAGGAATATCTTTAGGAGTTTGATGTGCTAAGATGTGTATGTTGGGAAAATGGTGTCTCAACCTTGCATTTATATGAAGTTACTATTTATAGTAAGTTTTCATTTCTTTACAAAATGGTGCAAAATTCTCCCCAAAGCTTCTAGGTTGCTAGATAAGCATTCAGGTAAAGTTTCAACACAAGATCATAGCTAGTTTTAAAGATATTAAAGTTTCTATTTTGGAGGGGTCCAATGAAAGGTTTAAACTCAATTTTAAGGAATTTAGAGGCCTCAGAATGCCCTGAAAAGTGGTCATATACAAAGTGATAGAGCACTTTGCAATCTTTCTGATGCTTCAAATGGTTCGTTACTCGGACACACGGTTCACAAGTTATTGCCTCTAGAAGTTTGTACTCTTGAAATAGGAAATATAATTTGTATTTGACACATAAATGAGATTTAAAAGGGAGGGGCACATGTTGATGTGTGTTTTAACATGTCATAATGCATGTAGATTGGAGATAAGGTCGGCTATACTTTATTGGGTGGTTTCAGCCCATGGTTTTGTAATACTATTTAACGGTTTCTTGTATTGTATCTCCTATATATGAGGTGTGTGAGATAGAGGTTGTGTGTAAGAGTCTTATGGCTATTGAATTACCTCTAAATCTCTTATTAGTGGTACTCCTACGAAGATCTTGCTCTGCAAGTATATTGTAATCTATTTTCGATTGCTGAATAATATATTAGACGACTTTTGGAGTGTGGGGTTTTTCTCCCAAAAGGGTTCTCCCCATGTAAAACATTGTGTTATGGTATGAATGTTATTTATGATTATTTCTCTTAAGTTTCTATAACTTTTGTGATGATCTGTAAAAGTTTTTGCGTTACCCTACTCTCAAGGTTAGTGTAGGAAGTTGTTTCGCTACTTAACTTCCTTACAGTGTAGGTGTGCTTAAAAATTATAGTATACTATAATATTATATAATAATACAAAATTATATTAAAAAAAATTATTTTGAAAGGATTATATATACTTATTTATAAATTTTAATATTTTTTAAAAATTACATTATATATGGAAATAATATTTTGTATATAGCTTAGTAAAGATCAACTGTTGGCAACTAATATTTAAATGCAATTATAATAGTAGTAACATATAATTGAAGTATACAAAATGTTCTTATTGCATATAAACCTGCAAATTATGTGTGTTGAGCTTGTTGGTTCAATCAATGCCGACAATGGGCATAAAATCTATATTTACTATTTTATTATCTTAATTTTGCACAACAATTGCACTTCATTCTACAATAGCCATTTGGAATTTGCATCTAATGAGAAATTATCATTATCTTTAATATATTTACCAAAATTGATATATTTGGTCAAAAATAATTATTTTATATGTCTTGTTACCTCAGGTAGTTAGAGCATCATGCTAATAACATGAAGGTCATAGGTTTGAGACCTGCATGGGCAATTTCTATTTTCAAAAAGTCCTATATATGCATTTTATTACTTCTCATATTTCAGAAACTTGAACAACATAATAGCATCCAATCCTTAGAGAATAAATTGGTTTTTTTTCATTAGCACAAATAAGAATCACAATTTTTAGGTTTAAATATCAATCATCCATATAAACTCAGAATGTAGACCTTCCTAGCATCACATGGTATTGACATACTCTTCTCCCCTATGGATTGTTTCTCGCATTTGAATATCTCCTTCTCATGTTGTCTCCTTGCTAGTTGCCACTTCATGGACACACAAACCAAATCCCAATTGCTGGACAATGGTGCTTCCTTCCCTCTAGTTCATTTTCCTTAGCATCACTCCTCTTGGCTCCTTCCATAGGTTCCTTTTGGTACTAATCTCATTTCTTCCTTCCAGCCTCATTTCCTTCCTATTCTAGTGTGCAACTTCCCCTTATCTATCTTTTCTACCTCTCCACCCTCCAATTCTCTCTCCCTCTTATTCTTCCCTATGTACATCAATTATTAATTAGGGAGAGGATCCATCAATTGAGCACCCTAACTTTACATTTTTCAAAATTCTATGTGAAAATTTCATCACATTCACTATTTTGTAGAAGGTTACATGGCAAGTCTCATTATAACTAGGTTTTGAGATCACATATCAAATATAATGCCACATCAGCATACTTTTGTTGAGGTGTTCAATAATACCAAAATATAAAGTTAGATCATAGTTGTGCACCAAGTCATGTTTTATTGGTGCACTAATATGGTATCACATGATTTGTTTCTTTTTAGATCTAAGGAATACATTTCATTGAATTATGAGTACTAACAATCACCACTGATAGCTTTATGTCACAACTATTGGTGTAATATTATTAAAAATACTCGGTATTAAATCAACATTTGTTATAACAACTATTGGGTCGTTTCCCCTAGTTTTAACATATAATTGTTGAAAAATATTTCTTAATTGAACTATGCTCGTGTCAATAAGTAGTTGAACATGAGCCAATAACAATTGTAGAGGTGTCTAGATAGTTTGTTGACAATAGTTTAAATTGATTGTTGGTAATCTATAATTAGATGACATATTAGTTATCTAAATATCTAGGATGTTATTGTAGTCAATCATGTGTGTGTGTGTGTGTGTGTGTAGTACATGCATATATATTCATGCATACATATTTATGATTAATTTAGTGATTACTTATGTCGTTACATTCTCTACAATTTTTTTATTGTTACACTATCTATTTTGGTGTTAGAACCTATTAATTGTGCCTTTATACCAATTGGTGTTAGAAATATACAAATTGTGTACACTCATCATTTAAGAGTTGACATTGGTTTTCAGGTAGTGCAAAATATCAAGAGAATAATTTTCTCAATTGTGAAGCTATTTGTATGCTAAGAGAGAAGTTGTATTCAAAAACTTGGTGATCAAGCTTGAATGCCTCGTATGATTTTATATATAGCTTAGTAAAGATCAACTGTTGGCAGCTAATATTTAAATGCAATTATAATAGTAGTAACATATAATTGGAGTATACAAAATGTTCTTACTACATATAAACCTACAAATTATGTGTGTTGAGCTTGTTGGTTCAATCGATGCCAACAATGGGCATAAAATCTATATTTACTATGCTAAAGAAGTCAAAGTTGGTGTATAAGAGAGAAAACATCTAAAGAGGATTGTTTCACCCTTACCAATATGAGGTGTGTATTGAGTAGGAAATTTATCCACCACCCTATTGTAGTTGTGAAGGAAGCAATACTAGGCATGAATCTTCTAAGGAGATCCAATTGTATTTTTTTATATCGAATTTTTTATATTTGCTTCTATAGGCCTAGGTGAAATTTTTGCTATTAAAGTATAAACTGAAAATAAATATCTTAGAAAAAAAATATTTTCAAATGGAAAATCTCATGGTATTATAATATATATTCATTTGTCATTTCATAGAGATTGATTTAAATTCTTTCATGAAAAAAATGATGGTACTAATATCCATTTAGGAGATGATAGGTCTAATGACATAAACGACCATGGTAATATAAGTGTAGAATTGGTTAATAAAAATATAAAAAAAACTTGCAAATGTAATGTATGTTTTGAAAAACTTAAACAAATTAATATTGATTTTAGCTATTATTGATCAAGGCTTAAAAGTTTAATTCTTGAAGATAGATTGTCAAGTAAAAGATATAAAAGGTCACTATAAAATGATTGTTGAAGGAATTGAAACAAGAGGTTTATACGAACTTGATGTACTGGTAGAAAGTTATCAAACAATGGCTTCTACATGTGTACCAACTAAAGAACTATGACACATGAGGTATGATGTGCTTGAATATTAGAGATTTTATTTTTCTAAAAAGAAAAGAGATGGTGCAAGGTTTCTCAATATTTATGAATGGGCATGCAATTGTGATGGTTGTCAATTGCCTAAATAAATTAGGAATGAATTTCCAATAAGTAAAAATCAAAGACAAAGAAGCATTATCAAATTAATATATATAAATATGTGTGGTCTCATTCCTTATGTGGTAAACATTCTTGGGGAGCATATTATTTTCTTATGCTTGCTAATGACAATAATAGATATACTAGGGACCATTTCTTAATAAATAAGAGTGGATTTTTTGAATTCTTCAAAGAACTTAGAACTAACATGGAAAAATAAATAATTATCATTATTAATATTTTCATATTATATAAAGTGGATCATAGTCGAAAATGAAATGGTATAGCTGAGAGGAAAAATAGAAGTATAGTTGAGTATGTTAGAAGTATGTTCAAGTAGAAGATTCTCCTTAATAATTTCTTGGCCAAAACAATTAGTACAATTGTATATATGTTGAATAGAAGACCAGGTATCTTAAAAATAAAAATCCTTATGAGGCCTTATTTGGTACTAATGTACTATTAGTCATTTGGAATTTTTTCGTGATAAGGCATTCTATCATATTCCAAAAGAAAATAGGAGTGAACTTGATGTAAAGTCAATCAATTACATTTTCATTAGCTATTTTATTGATCATAGGACCTAAAAAATATATAATTTAATTTCTCATATATTCTTAGCAAATATAGGTGTTATATTTCATGAAAATGAAGATGATAGTTAAGAGGAAGAAAGGGAAGAAAGTACTACCTCATGGAAATTTATTGAAAAAGAGATCGATAGTACATATATTATAGATAAACAAACTCATGGTCAAAGTGTGCTTGAATCGAGACAAAGTGAAGCTACTCCATTCAATAACAAAGCATTATTAAGATTAATAAAGTAAATCAAGGCACCAACCAAGTATAATGACTATGCTTTAATGATTCTCGTTAATGGGTTGAGAAACCTCAAAATTTTGAAAAAGTTAAGAATAATATTTAGAATGAACGAATGCTATGCAATAAGAATATAATTCAATTAAAGATAATGAGACCTAGGAACTAATTGAATTATCTACAAATAAAATTCTTCTAGGTTGTAACTAGTTGTTCAAATCTAAGTTTAAAGTTGATGGTAGTATTGATAAATTTAAAGTTGGATTGGTTAAAAAAGGTTATTCACAAAAGAAAGGAGTAGATTATGAAGATACATTTGCAATTGTAGCTCTAAAATGAATACTAGTATTACAATTATGATTCCACTTTCTACCAAGTTCATTTGGAATCTACATAAAATGGATGGATGTTAATGCAACACTTTTTAATGGTGATTAAAAGGACTAATCTATCATGTTCAAGTTGGAAAGGAGGAGAAATAACATTGGGTATGAAAATTAAAGAAAAATTTGTATGCTCTTAAATAGGTGTCGACGTCATTGTGTGAGAAAATTGATAACTTCTTCCATCAACGTTTTATCAAGAGTAATATTTTTTCAAATTTGTACATAATGGACGATTAACATAAGAATATTATTTTGATTTCACTGTATCTGGATAACTTTTAAATCATAACAAAAAGTTCTATAGAGTCGATTGATAAATTCAAAAGAAATTTGTATCGTAGACATTTGAAAGTGCTATAGAGATTGATGCTCTGCAAAAATGAAAGATTAGTAAAAACCTGTTTTGCTAGCTAAACACACACAAGGAAACATAAGAGACAAGAGTTAGTCATTAGTGTTAGCAAATGAAAGATTTAATACTATCCTAAGCAAACATATCAAGAAAGACACTACTAAACAAAGAGAAAGCTTAAGGAATCTACAAAAAGTAACTAAACATCTCCATATGCTCTCTACCATGCTGATAGCTTCTCCTTCCTTGTTCCTCCCCTCTCCAAGTTCCAAATTAGTTTAGCTCTTAGTAGCTTTTTGCACTATGGATGCCTTATGGAGATTCAAGACGAAAAGATGATTAATCTAAAATGTTATGCAAATGTGAACAAGAGCTAAAATAAGAGATTATCTAATTAGCTAGTGTTGATTTTAAAACAAAAGAGTGAATATGATTGATTATCTAATGCTCTCTAAAAATGGCTATAATGTAAATGCATACAAGTTTTCAAGATTTGGATTATGAAGAAATGGGCTCTATTTATAGGAAAAATGGAGCAATGGATGGTTGAGATTGAGTAATCCCAACAAGAGTCAGGATTGAATGATATTCAATCCATGTGAGGGCTTTCAACCCAATCTGAGGATGACAAGTGTCAACATGCGATGACTGGAGAGGAGAGGGAATAAGTATTAAATATTTGACATGACCCGTGAGTTAACTTGGGAGTTAAGGTTAAGTTTGGGTTGAGTGAATAAATTCATTATCCAAAGAATAATGTTTTTATCCAATGGATAAACTCTTGTGCAAGAGTTAGTGAGGATAACCATGGTCAAAGCAATAAATGCTTGAGAAGACACATGGGTCACATGAGCGTTAAGTTAGGGGTCAAAGTCCCTAACCATGGGTGCAAGTGGATTTAACCATTAATGGTCATGTAAGAGCCATAAGTGGTTTGGAAGACTTTAGAGGTAAAATTGTTGAACACACAAAGAATTTAATGCTTTTCAAAGACTTTGAAATCTTTGAGAAGTGACTCCTAGTTGCTTAGGAATGTGACAATATTTAGGGGATGGATTAGGTTAATTAGGAAGGGGTTTAGAAGAATCTAGAAGGGGATTAGGATTGCAAGTAGGTTTGGTGGGTGAGGGAAAATATGATTTTTATTAAAATAAAATTCATTTATTTCAACAAATAGGTGCAAGTTGCATTTTTAGGAGAATGCAAGTGGGAGGGGATTTAATGATTTAAATAAATGTTTTATTTAATTTATTTAAAAGAGGAAAGATGTTTAAATTGAATAAATAGAATTTATTCATTTAATTGATTGTGATTTTGGTTTAATGAATTAATTAAAATAAATTGAATAATTTATTTAATTAATACGAGAATGTTTGAAGATGAATTAATTAAATATTAATTTAATTTGATGGCTACTGGATTTTTAATCAAATAAATAGCAAATATTCATTTAATTAAAATGGACATATTTAAGTGACTACATTTGCCCCTCTTTGAGACGGTGTGGTTTATCACATCATTTTAAAGAAAGAAAAATAGGTGTGAAGAAATATACCCCATAAAATGTTAATTTAATGGGTGGTATGCCCCCTCGAGAGATGCACAAATTTTTTTTCAAAAAATCGAGCAATCTCTTGAAAAAGAAGGAAATTTGGTGGGGTGGTAGAAGAGAAGAATTTAGCAATACTGGGGAAAGAATGGGAAAAAAAAGAGTGAAATGGAGAAACAACAAGCCAGTGAGTACCTTTAGGTCAGGCAAAATATACGGTGCAAATGTGGTGTGTGCTTTTGATTATTGCTATACAATTGATTAAAATTAGTTGAACAATATTGGTTTAATTGCCCTGGTCGAGTCAAAGCATGACAGTTGATGTCAGTTGTTCACTTGGACAGGATAAAGTATGACTAAGTGAATCAAAGTGACCTGATGGTGACTTAGACAATTGATGTAATTGCCTGATGAAGTCAAGGTATTTGAAGCAAAATACTCGTTGACACTTTAGACAATTGATATAATTGTCCGTTATGATTGTGTTTATTGGTTGATCAATTGATAGTGTCTGTGTGTGCGTGATGGATGGTTGTGGGGAATCATGGCAGCCCCGTTGAGAGTAGGTCATTATGATAAATGTCTGTTGTAGTCTAGGTTTTCGATGATTGATTACCTATTGAGACCTGAAGATACTTGATCAAAGTATCTGTTGATAGTCTAGGTGTGTGTGAGTCAATGTGCCTGTGTAGACAGAGTAACTACTTGATTGAGAGGATGACTTAGGATGGGAAACGCGGTCCCTCCTATTTAGAGATGGATGGTGATGAACGTGTAATGTTTGAGCTGATTGGGACACGATGAAGGGATTATGATGATGTTGATGATAAAGATAGGGAGGGTGAGGAGGGGATTTGATGTTAGATAGAAGAAAATGGAGGACCTATTCCTATGGAAGAAGAGCGAAATAGAGTATGCATTATTACGACTATGTATGCATGATATGCAGCTATTATGAATGTATGGATCAGTGGAATGCAATGGAATGCAATATATATACAGATGAGATGAAATGACGATCCATAGTGCTTTATTTTTCATCATTGAGCATGGTAATATCAAACTTGGATGATGGAGTAGGAACCAAGGATGGAGCATTATTCCTGCAAACAAACAACATAAATAAAGAACAAAGAATATGGACCCTCCATAATGGTTCATGCTCATATGGTTGAGGTATACGTTGTAGTTAGCAAGCCATAGTGATCCATGACTGTATTTTGCATATGATCACATATATTAGTGAACTTCCTACGTAGACACCATTAGTACATGCCCCAAAACTTCATTGAAATAATTTGCATAAGACATACAAACAATGCTTAGGAACCATCCCATCCACTCTAATCACTTGTGGATATGCCAGAGTAGCATAGGAACCTGATATAAATGAATAAATAACCTACAAATCAACCAAGTATTTGATAGCTTAAACATAATTTTCTTGTCAAAGAAAATATCATCTTGTCTTTGTTTTGGTAAGGAAGGATGCATCCTTGCTAAGACAGTTTGTGTGTTGATATTGATTGTTTGGTTGATATGATAAGTGCTTATCGTTGGAGTATTTCAAAATGTTTGTTTGATATTTTCTTAGATGCGAATGTACAAGGTGTTGCCATGTTTTTGATTGATTTTTGATGTTTTTTAATGTTTTTGGATTTTGTGAGATAGTTTTGCAATGTTTTTGGTATTGTGATGATTGTTTTTAATGTTTTTTGAATTTTGTGAGACAGTTTTGAATGAAGAACTCAATGAATTGCAAGTAATGTAGAATCCACTTCCATCAATAGGTTAAGGGTTTTGCCCCCAGCTTTAGACATGACTATGAAAAAGCGGGATACAAGATGCATGAAGTATTAGCCTTGATTGCAGATCAAAAACAAGCCATGGTTTGAATGATAGATGAGTGGATGCAATGAATGTGATCGAAACAAGATTTAAAAGATAATGGAGCCATAGCCTTTATGAGTGGTGCCTATTTGCCATTTTTTCACCATCACACTTACCCAAGGTGCCACCGGAGTAGTTGTTCACCATTTGGATGCATGATTTTTTTTACTTTTTTGATGTTTTTGTATTTTCTTCACAACATTTTTTTGAATGTTTTTGGTTTTTTTCTTGATATGTATGGGAGCCTCATGCTCTATGCAGCTTAGGTATAAAACCGTTTGAGGTGCATGCTGTTGATTAGATCTGCTAGCGGTTCTCCTTCGAAAGTAGCCAACTGATATGCCCCGGACCCAAATACAACAGTGATAACATATGAACCCAGCCAGTTTGATTCAAAATTTCCTCGATGTTCTCTATTTGGTTGGTTACAAGGATTCTCTTGAAGAACAAGATCACCTACCTCAAATGTGCTAGGTCTAACTCGATGATTATAGCTTCTGCTCATGCATTGCTGATAGGGTTTGAGATGGTTGTATGCAGCTTGTCATTTCTCATCAAGTAGCTCTAAGTCTTGAAGATGTGAGACTTTGTATGCTTTATCATTGATGAGATTATGCAAGGAAACCCGTAGTGATAGTATCTCAACCTCAATAGGAAGGATGGCTTCTACTCCATAGACTAGTGAGTAGGGAGTTGCACTTGTAGGGGTTTGAATGCTAGTTCGGTATGTCCATAGTGTTGGATTCAATTCAACATGCCAATCACGACCGACATCATTGACTGTCTTCTTGAGGATTCTTAATATGTTTTTGTTTGATGCTTTGGCCTGACCATTTCCTTGTGGGTAATAGGGAGTGGAAAAGCGGTGTTGGATGTGAAACTTCTCACAAAGTTCATGGACATCTTGATTTTTTAAAGGAAGACCATTATCTGTGATGATGGACATGGGTACACCATACTAGAAGATTATGTAATTAAGGATGAATGAGGCAATCTATTTGTTGGTGGCTTGGGTAAGTGGAACAACTTCCATCCACTTTGTGAAGTATTCGGTGGTGGTAATGATGAAATTATGGCCATTGGATGAAGATGGATGGATTTTACCCACAAGGTCAAGTCCACATCGACAAAAAGGCCATGGTGTTGAGATTGGTTACAATTCATGTGTTGGTGCATGTATTAGGTCTCCATGAACTTGGCATTTCTTGCACTTTCTAACAAAATAGTAGGAGTCTTTTTCCATGGATGGCCAATAGTATCCAGTGCGCATGAGTTTCTTAGCTAGTGACAGACCGCTTGCATGAGTTCCACAAATTCCTTCATGTATCTCTTCCAAGGCCTTTGTTATCTCATCTTGTTCCAAACATCGAAGGAGAGTACCATCAAGACTGTGTTGGTATAGGGTTTAAGCAATAATGGTATATTGAGCGATTTGGCAAATGAAGGTTTTATGTTGGTTATTCGATTGGTTAGGAGGAAGTGTGTGATCACAGAGATAGGTGTAGAACTCACCATAACATGGGGATTTGGAACCAACAAGGCGACATATCATCTTGGATTCAGGGATATCATAAGCGGGAATCCAAAGTTGTCCTACCAAGAACTCGTAGCATGTTGAATTCTATGAAAGGTCTAGGAGAGATGCAGTGGTAGCCATAGCGCCAGCAACTTGATTTTGATCTCTGGGTATCTACTCAAAGGTGATAGTAGTGAATGATGCTTTTAATTTGTCCATTATTTGTTTGTATGACATGAGTTTATCATCCTTGGTCTGATATTCATCTGTTGCTTGTTGAATGACCAGTTGGGAGTCGCCATATACTTGTAGTTCTTGTAACTTCCATTGTACAGCCAGTCGAAGTCCTGTGATCAAGGCCTCATACTCAGCTATGTTGTTGGTGCATGGAAATGTGAGCCTGTAAGACTTCAGGATGCTATCACCTTGAGTAGTGATAAACAAGATACCTGCCCTCGAGCCATGCCTAGTGTATGAACCATCAAAGTATAGTTTCCATGGTTGTGTTGTTGTGATCATGAAGATCTCTTCATCTAGAAAATTGGAAATGAGAGGATGATTGCCTATGAGTGGTGCATCGGCCAATTGATCTGCATTAACTTGGCCCTTGATAGCCTTATGGTCCACATACTTGATGTCAAATTCACTGAGAATCATCACCCATTTGGCCAAGCGGCCTGTCAATGTTGCTTTGTCAAGTAAGTACTTTAGTGGATCAATTTTGGCAATGAGTTGTACTTTATATGTTAATAGATAGTGCCTCATCTTAGTGGGTGCTAAGATTACTGCTAGGCAAGCTCGCTCACTAGGTGTGTAATTGAGTTCATAGCCAACCAGTGTGCGAGAGATGTAGTAAATAGCACACTCTTTCCCTTCTACATTGTGTTGAGCCAGTAGTACACCCAATGTTGTACTTGTTGCTGAAATATAGAGTAATAAAGGTCTACTCGGATTTGGTGGTATCGGCAATGGTGTATTCATGAGATAGTCTTTAAGCATCTGGTATCCCATTGAAAGTGGATGTTCTTATGTAGCAGGTGTGTAAAAGGGTGACACTTATTTGCCAGTTGTGCAATGAATCTTTGGATGGATTGAAGCCACCCTTGTAATGTCCTGAGTTGACTAATGTTCTTTGGTGGTGGCATGTCCATGATTGCTTTGACCTTTGTTGGGTCAACCTCAATTCCTTTTCTTGAGACAATGTATCCTAGAAGCTTCCCTGAGGTTACTCCAAAGACATATTTCTTTGGGTTGAGTCGAACATGATATTGTTCTAGTCTATCAAAGATTTGCTCTAATATGTCTAGATGACCTTCCCTTGTGAGTGATTTTACCAGTAAGTCATCAACATAATCTTCCATTATGGTATGCATCATGTCATGGAAGATGATGGTCATTACTCTTTGATAGGTCGCTCCTACATTCTTTAGAACAAAAGGCATTACATTCCAGCAGTATGTTCCCCATGGACATGTGAAGGCTATCTTATGTTGATCCTTTGGTGCGATCTTTATCTGATTGTATCCTAAAAAACCATCCATGAGTGAAAGCATGGCATGTCTTGCTGTTAGGTCCACTATTATGTCGATGTTTGGTAGGGGGAAGTCATCTTTAGGACATTCTTTGTTTGGATCTCTGAAGTCAGTACAGATACGGATGCATCTTGTGAAACCAATTGGTCTAATGAAACCAACATCCAGGAGTTTCTTAAGTTCTGCTTTGACTAGTACTACAATCTAAGGATGCATCTTGTGAAGCTTCTACTTGACAGGCTTGGCTCCTTCAGGTATAGTGAGGTGATGCATGACTAAATTAGGATCAAGACCAGGCATGTCTACATATGACCATGCAAAGTTGATGTCACACTTTTGGAAGAATTCAACAAACTTAGGTTGTTCTTCTAGAGTTAAAAGAGATGCCAGATGTATGTGGTGAGGAGTTTCAAGAGTCCCCACATTGTATTCTTTGGTTTCCTCAATAAGGATTGTTGATCGTTCCTACTGTGTACTAGAGGGGAGAATGTCAAACCTTCCATCCTCATGCGCCTCAGAGAGGTTTTCACCATTGGATACACTCTTTCTTTTTACTTTTGTGAGATCAAACAATGTCACAGTGTGGTTTTCACTAGAAGATCCATGTTTCATTGTTATATTTTTGCAACTGAAAGGTTTGGCATCCACCCCAAAGTATATTGCACTATTAAGTTTAATGGCAAATCCAGCTTTGTAATCCCTGCTTGGTATGTTATCCTGTAATTCCAAAAAATCAATGATCGCCTCATCATTTTGGAAGTGGTCAAGGCATGGGGTATTAGGTTGGTTCCATTTGATGAGTTCAAGATGGATAATGGGCATTACCTAATCGGTTAGGTTAAGTTCATTACATGTATCAATGAGGGTTAAGACGTTATGGTGAAGGTTGTTGATGGTACTCTTCCTATTAGAATCGGGCATAGGATGTGATGTAGGGTTTGTGGAAGATGTTTCTAGTTCAGGAACCCAAGAGGTCTTTATCTGCGCTTCTCCGTAAACAAGGACGTCTTTGCGCGGTGGAGGTAGTGATGCATCTTCCTCATCTGAAGTATTAAGCTAAACGGAATCAAATTCCCACTCATGTGAGTCAGTCTCTGAGTCACTTTCCAGTATCCAATTACTATACCATACTGGGATGTCCTTTGAGTTAAACACTGCAGGTGTGATCGGCTGATGTACCTGGATAGATAGAATGATTGGTATTGCAGGATGAATTATAGGGATCAGTGAATATGATATGGGGAGTATTGATAGTGTTGAATCCATTGCTTTTGCTGGAATTGTCGGTGTCATAGATACTGCTATGGGTTCTGATATAGTTGCTGCTACTAATGGTGTTATTGATGTTATGGCTATTTCTAATGGAGTTTCTGGTTTTATTGGTGGAATGACTGGTGATATGGATGGTTTTGCTAGGATTTTTTAGCCTCAATGGGGCAGTTGTTATGGTTTTTGATGCTGCTTTAATAAGCAAAGGTGGCCTCTTTATAGTAGGTTGATAAAGAGGTTTGTTGGGTTTCCCTTTGAATCTGAGTTTAGGAAGGATCTCCATTTGAAAGCCTAAACCTGTGTTATCTTTGGGCTTTAATTTTGGCTGCAACGGTTCATGTATTCCTTGCTTGCAAGGTCCCAAAGCACTCTGACCATCATAACCCATCCTTTGCATAATGAGAAGGCCCTTGCCATACTGATCTGTGGGAAGCTTAGCTTGTGGAATGTCCATGGTGATGGGGTCTTTATAGATCCATTCTGCTAAGTCCTCATTTCTGGTCTCTTCTTCTTGACTCTTTCCAAGGATGAAAGGCGTCAAGGTGCATGCTGGCTTGACCAATGGTGTTTGAAGTAACCGTTGAGGTTTACCATGAGTTCTAGGAGAAGTAGGCATCTATCCAACACAAAAGAGTTGGCTCAAATTATACTCCCCCGGACCTTCCTCTGCCATTTTCATCTTGAGCTTCTCTTACTTGGGTATAGTGGTATTTGAACTAGAAAGAGAGGTTGGACTTATGTATGATGTGGACAAGACAGCTTCTCCATTGTTGGGAATAGTAATCTCTGGTTGATGACTTATATTATGACAATATGCAAAGGGGTTTGCATCTCCTAGGATTGTAATTTCTACACCATTATACGAGAACTTGATACACTAATGGTAGGTGGATGGAACGACTTGCATGGCATATATCCAAGGTCTTCCCAACAATAAATTGTATGGCAGAGGAAGGTCCAGAACTTGATAGATGATGTGTTTTACCACTGGGCCTACTCGGATCGGTAGCACAACAGCTCCTTTGGATGAGCGCTCTACATCGTCATAGGCTTTGATTGTTATCTTCTTGCAGGGATCTACTGATTCAATTGCACATCCCAATGTTGTGACCAATTGTAGCGTACAGATATTTAGGCCTGCTCCATTGTCAATTAAGACTTGCTTGATCCTATGTTGGTTGACAAACCCTTCAATATGGAGTGAGGTGTTATGAGGTTTCTGGAAGGATGTGTTGTCACTTTCAGAGAAAGTGAGACAAGGTGATGACCTTAGATTTCCAACCATGGCTTGGAATTGATCTATATTTAGGTTTGTAGGGACTGACACCTCTTGGAGAGCTTCATCCAAGATTGTTTTATGAGATGGGGATAGGCGTAATAGCTCTAAGCTAGATATCAATGCGGGCATTTTTATCTAATTGGTCCACAAGGTTATACTACTTTGGGATAGATGGGGTGTTTTGTGGAGCTGCTTTTATGGTAATCTTGTTGCGACATGTAACAATATTGCAATTGGAACTAGGATTTTTTATGGTAATAGTTGCAATTTGTTCACTGGCATCATATTGGTGATTCACAGTGTAATTATATACAGCTTGCGTATAATCAGTGTTATCTGTGTTTCTGCTTCAAGTGGAAGGACCCCTTTGATCTTGTGATGGAAGTGGATTTTTGAACATGAGATGATCATTGTTTGTTGTTTTTGGGTCGTGTCCTTCAATTTCGATTTCGCCTTAGTCAATAAGATCCTGAATAAGATCTTTTAATCTGTGACAATTTCTTGTCTTTCCCTTGATGAAAATTGCAATGTTCAGTATCCCTCCACCATGAAGGTTTGATCTGAGGTTCGTAATTTGATGTTTTGGGTAAGGTCACCAAATTTTGAGAAACTAGTTGATGTAACACTATTCTTTTAGGTTCCCCTAAGGGAGTGTATGTTCATTTTTGTTTAAAATTTTGGTTGAGTTGTCTAGGTTCCTCTTGAGATACGTTGCATCCTTTATTTTGAGGAGCAACTGTGTTATTCTTGGATGCGGGGTTCTGTCCTACAAATCGGACCACAAGTTGTGCACTTTTGATAGTTCTTGCATCTACAACCCCATCATTGATGATGTTTTTATTTTTGTTCCAGAAGTTAGGTTTGTCACTATTGAAGCGTAGGCGAGGGCCATCCTTTGGCTCATTGTATATCTTGATAAGCCCTTTTTTGATGAGAGCCTACTCACATTTTAAACCTTTGGTGATCATGTCATTGAAAGAGTCTGTGTCTTTTACGTCTAGGTGAAATTCCATTTCTTCATTTAAGTTGGAAATAAATATTTCCACTAGTTCTTGTTTGGGTAAATGAAGAGAACGTCTGCTAGACATTTGACACCATCGTTGTAGAAAGACTAAAGATAGTTCGCCTGATTTTTTCTCATTGTTACATAGATCAGCCATGGTCATATCTCGTTCAATGTTGTGTGATTAATGTGCTAGGAACTTCTGGATGAGTTCTTTAAATGTCCTAATGCCACTGGGTAATCGGGAAAACCATGATGTGGTTGTTCCTCCCAATATTTGGGGGAAAAGTTGCATTAGGTATGTGTCCTCATATGCCACTTCGAGGCAAGCTGAATGGAATTCTCTAACATGATCATGAGGGTCTCCTTTTCCTCGGTGCTTTTCGAACTTGGGTGTTTCAAACCCACGCGGAAAAGGTGGCATATGAAGATTCCTATCTAAGGGATAAGGACAAATGTCATTGAGTGAAAATTGATTGGTTTTTACACCACTATGAAGTTGTTGGGCGAGATTTTTGACTTGTTGCCGCAACATGTTTATTTCATTTGGAGGAGGAGGAGGTGGGGATTATCTTGATGAAGGTTATATCTAATGTGATCTCGAGCCCTTTCATCCTCATTACGACTTTTGCATTTTGATGCTTGCCTTAGTTGTGCCACATCAAAATCATAGGGTAGTTTGGCTCCCTCTTGAGAAAGTCTTAAAAAGTGAGCATCAGCATTGGTCTTGAGTATTTCATCAAAAAGTCTATTAAAGAGAGGGTTGTGTTGTGACCTTTCTATTGTCACATGAGTGGGAGTACTTGGATTTTCATCATTTGGATTTCTTCTAAGAGCGTCTTGGAATTCATTGATATTTTCCTCCTTTCCTTCCTCAATTTTTGGTTGTCTAGACCTCGATTTGGTTTGATCCATTTTGTTTATAAGTTTTTGTTGAAGTTTCATGAAAATGATGATGAGTTGGTGATGAAATGAAAGATTGATGTTTGGTGAAGTGTTTTACATACAGATCCCTAGCACTAAAGGTAGATGGTACCAAAGTTCTTTCTTGAATTGCTTGTTGTTGGATTGACAAAGTTTGATGAGATAAGGTTTAGAGAAATCTGAGATGTATTATAGACTCAACTACCTAGTAATGAGAGGATGCACTCATAGACTAGTTTTAACCTATATAGAAATGCCTCTTAGGATGAGTTTATCCTAGATGTAGAGAAACTCTAAAAAGTGATGTATTGTGTTTGATTCAAGCAATATCAAAATAGAACTTAGCACAAAAACCTCTTGATACTTTTGAGAGTTGAAATGGATTTGATGAGATATGAATATGATAATGGATGAAATGTGAACTTCAATAGAAACTTTGTGTTACAAAAGGAACAAACTCTTCCTCTTCTTGTTTAGGGGTTTGGTGGTTCTTCCCTAGCTGAGTTATATGTGATACAAATGTCTGGAAAGAAGGCAGGATTGATCTTGCCTCCCTCATTTTTGTGATAACTCAAAGCTCAATATTGAGTAAAAGCTCTAAGGTTTAATGACTCTTGATCAAACTTGTTTGATTTCCCTTGAAGGTAAAGATGCATGTGATGTAAGAAGGTTCTATGAGAGACAAAGATTTGTCTATTAAGATAGAAGAATTTCCTCCTTTTGATAAAAGGCTTTGAGCTCAATGGTCTTTTCTTCAAGTTGATGAGTTGATGAAGATTCTTCTTTCTCAAGATGTGAAGAATGGTCATATAGTTTGATACTTTTGATTGTTTCTCTTTATTTTTGACCTTTTGTTGGTATTTTGAAAATCTTTATGTTGGATGAATACTTGTTTTGGAATTGGATTTTTTTATTTTTCTTTGACAAGAAAACAAAGCAAGCACACAAACACAAGAATGTTGCCTCAAAAGGCACAAGTAAGTATGGGTCTAGATCAACCCAATCTTTTGAACTTTTTATGAACCTTTCCTTCAAATGTATTTTAGGTGTTTCCAAAGCCTGAAGTTGGCTCAATTTGCATCGGTCTTCACTCAAAAATGAAAACACTTCAAACACTCTTTATCCCTAAGGTCAAACGACTAGTTGTGATAATTTCAGCTCACATCTTGATATTTCTTCAACTTTGGTACTACATACTTTATGAATCCCGTCATGGTAGGTAAGGATGTGATATACTAAGTTTTGCATGAGCATAACAAATAGATGATCCCTATGATGGGGGAGTCACCACTTTTATCGGGCTACAAGTAACCTTTCAAAAAGCTATGTTTCTACTCAAGGAAATATGTATGGTGAGTATCTTGGGAGCAAAACCTTCTATGCTCTTGCACTGAATTTATCACAAATATCCTCAATCAATAGAATGGGTGGGATACTACATAAAGGTATTTAGTAATTTTTGATGTCTTTGGACATAAATTCATTGTGCAGTGACTCACTTAAGAGCCTTGTAACTTGTGGTGGGGCCCATTTGTCCTTTTGACAAGTTACACTATAGGAACAACTATACTCAAGGCTACAACTTTCGCTCTCACCTGATTTCTATAGTGGCTCGAAGGATTTACCACGCAAGGTCATTACCAAGAGTGATGTGTCTCTTGGCAGGCCTCTCTTAGAAAGATAAAATTTTTGAGTGTTACTAACACTTTTCTCTTGCACCTAGGACCACGAAAGCCAAGGCAGAGGATAGTGTGTGTTAGAAGTAGGACCACTTGACAAACTCTTTTGCACAAGTGTGCCAAACATAAAATACACTTGTTTTTTTAACTTCAAAGGCAATATGTTTGAGTAAACTAGGAATTTGAAATCTTAGTCAACTAAAATTGAAACATGTATGCATGAAGTAAATCATTTTGCAAAATGAGACAAGTTGATTGTTCTTTTTACTTGGACAAAATTGAAGTGTTGATTTGTGAATTTCCTTAAGTTTGATGCAAGAAATGAGATTTGTTTGTTTTGTTTTAAGCATCAAATATAAGTGAATCCTAACTTGCAATGACAGCAAATTTGTTTGTGAGTTTTAGAGCACCAAAAATGACGTGTTTTTTAATTTTTAAGCACCAAATGAAAATTTTGATCTTAAGCAACAAAAGGGTTAGTTTAAAAGCTACATACGAAATGAAAAGTTAGCAAAATTTGAACATATGGTGGGCTTCCACAAGCCCAAAAAAAATAATTTTATCGATTACAAGGCCTTTTTTACAATGTTTTGTTATAGTAGTGCTACTCTCTGTGAAAACAAAAGCGCTCCTTAACACAAACACGCAAAGTATAGACAAAAGCGCCAAAGCAAGATATTAATGTAGAAGGACAAACACGCTAAAACAGAAACAAAAGCGCTAATAAAAAGATAAAAGCGCTAGACTATAGATAGAAGTGCTAAAGTTTGGACAATAGCGCTATTGTAGAAACACAAGCGCTAGAATACTAAATGAGAATAGCGCTAAAGCATGAACAAAAGCGTCGAAGCACGACCTGTGTGTCAAGCTAAACAATCAAAAACTTAGTTGTCAAAAAAAATTGTTGTTGCAAGTCACGTCAGGTTCACCAAGTGATGCTCTGCAAAAAGGAAAGATTATTCAAAACCTATTTTGATAGCTAAACACACACAAGGAAACATAAGAGACGAGAGTTAGTCATTAGTGTTAGCAAATCAAAGATTAAATACTATCCTAAGCAAACATATCAAGAAAGACACTACTAAACAAATAGAAAGCTTAAGGAATCTACAAAAAGTAACTAAACATATCCATATGCTCTCTACCATGCTGATAGCTTCTCCTTCCTTGTTCCTCTCATCTCCAAGTTCCAAATTAGTGTAGCTCTAAGCAGATTTTTGCACTATGCATGCCTTATGGAGATTCAAGATGAAAAGATGATTAATCTAAAATGTTATGCAAATGTGAACAAGAGCTAAAATAAGAGATTATCTAATTAGCTAGTGTTGATTTTAAAACAAAAGAGTGAATATGATTGATTATCTAATGCTCTCTAAAAATGGCTACACTGTAAATGCATACAAGTTTTTCAGGATCTGGACTATGAAGAAATGGGCTCTATTTATAGGTGTAAAATGAAAAATCGAACCCTAGGTGTTCCCCCCACTCCAAGGAGAAAGGAGGTCACTAGGATTGACGGTTTTCACTTAGGAGAGACTTTACATTCAAAAGAGGGGTTGAAACTCACAAGATCCAATCCCACACAATGCAAGATTGAATTCTAAATGAGTTTCAAGGGTTGAGATAGCAAGGATACCCTCTTTTGTAAAGAATGTAGATAGAAGGATTGAATTAGGAATGCATATAAAGTAAGAAAGATTCGCTTATAAATGGAGATAGGGATACGGGATGAAGCTACGGACTTGAAATTAGCAATAAAATGTCGAGACGATGTTGTCCTGCAAGTTTGAGCAAAAGTTGTTGGGACGATGGCGCCTAGAGTGCACACGGTCCTCCGAAAAATCCGTGAAACGAAGGGGGATCTGTTCGTCTCTGCACAAGGATTCCAGATCTTCAATTACAGCCACGTACCTGCAACCTACACACAGAAAAGAGAGGACGATTGGGGGGTTAGGGATTAGGGGTTTGCCTTCAGGTCAAACCTTGGTTTTGGAATTAACCAAGAAATGAGAATGCTGTAAATGTAAATGTTTGTAATGTAATCAAGTACTGATACCTTGTTGTAAGAATGTTTGTATTCTTACGTGCGAAGGTGTAAATGATGTTGTATGTTGTGTGTTGTAAGTTGTAGGTGATCTCCTCTTCAATGGTTGAATCCTTGTCTTGAATGCAACACTTAGCCTTGAATGGAGACTTAGAATGAAGGAATGCTTGAATGTTTGAATGCTTGAATGTTTGAATATTGCTTCTGCCTCTTGTACACATATATTTTTCCTCTTTACCATCTACCCTTTCTGAGAGGGGAAATGTAGTTTATATACTTGTCAATTAGGGTTAGGAGACTAATTTTTCCGACCTTAGGCCGACCTAGAAACATTATTTTCCAAATTGCAAACTTGAAGACCCGATGCCCAAAAAGAGACCGGGCCCAAAATAGGGCCAGGGACCAGAGCATTGGGCACCATGGTCCCACCTCCCGGGACAGCAGGGTGCAAGGAAGGATCAAGCCACGGTGCAGAAATATGTAGTTTTTGATGTCACAAACAGGTTTTGAGGTTTCCATTCAGGTTCAGTGTTGCGTTGCCATCGTGAAGACCCAAATGCAGTCGAAATTGCAAGTGTCTCAATTTTAGGTCACAGTTTTTGATGTCACCACGTCAAGGAGGCAAGATACACCAAGCCCCTAGTGGAATAAGGATCTTATGACTTCAATTGACAAAGTAAAAGGGAAGATCACGAGGGAGAACCATGACTATCAGTAGTAAGGTTCTCTCACTATGAGTCATGCAAGAAAAATACCAAAAATTTTCAAGGCAAAGCTAAGTTCGCCAAGAGATTTTCAAGTATCCTGAAGAGATATGGATAGAGTGTATGCCCCCTACATTAAAGCGATCGCACACGCCTCATTGGGGGTGAATGCTTTAAGGTAGTGATACACATAAGAAATGAGAAGGGAAAGGAGCACGTTATCACAAAGATTTAGCCCCCAAGTGTGAGATAAACCCAAGGATAATAGACACAAAACATAAAGCACGAGGTGACTTCCCTTTCCTTGGGGTCAGTATGCTGTATGATAATTCATGTATATCATATATATGTATGCATAATTGTTCTTCATTCCCCAATCAAGGAAGGTCACCTAGAAGAAGGGAACACATGTGGCTTTTGAGTCAACATGAGAGAGACCAAAAGAGATCTCAATGCTTTGCATCATCCTCAAGTAGACAACACTAAGGACAGCAAATAGAAGAATGAGAATAACACATAGAAGAAGTAACAAAAGATGTCAAGAGAGGAGGAGAGAGTCTGCTGTGCTAATGAAACTAGTCTAGCACGTCATCCACCCCCTGATCTTGCTGATCAATATTTCGAGAAGGTAGGAAACATGCTAGAGGAGGAACATCCAACACAACAGATGGAGCTATCACAAGATCCAAACAAGGGCTATGTTCATGTTCCACGCCATGTTGTTCTTGTCTAGGAGCTAGGATAAGTGCTTTAGAAAATTCATTAGATAAATGGTTATCAATATCAACATATTCATATTCACTATCAGAAGCAAGAGAAGTAACATTTTCATCATGAATAACATTTTCATCTATATCATCATCAAGATTTATAAAAATAGGATCTTTAACTCGCACAGGATCAAAACCATCATGCATCTTATGCTTAGGAGATTTTGGCTCAATTTTCAGCTGAGGAGAAAATGGAATAATACTAGCTGAAGGTGTTTTTGGGGATTGCAAAGTTTGAGAAGTAGCTGCACAAGCTCTAAGATGATGCTTTCGTCGGCGTTCACGCGCAGAACGATTTCATCTAGTCTTAGTAGGAAGTTGAGAAGATTGAGGAGGAGGAATGTTCTCATCCTTATCACTTGGGTGTTTAGGTTGTGGTCTCTTAGGTTGGATAATAGGAGAAGAGGAAGGTCTCTTCTCTTTATAAGAGGGAGGAGGAGAAACTGCTACATATAAAGGAGGAATATTTGGTTTAGGAAGGAGACCCAGTCCATCATGACGAGGAGGTATAGGTCTACTTTTAGAAAGATTATTAGACATAGACATAATCACATCCATAAGAATGGGTTGGGAATCTTCTTGAGGAAAGACATTAGTTTTATCTTTCAAAGGAAGAACTTCCTTCTCAAGAACGACAGGAATATCAAGTTTGGGTGTTCGAGGTTCACTTAGAGATAGGATCATATCTTTTTTCCACTTTTGATAAGATTTGAAAAGATGATCACTTCGCGGTGGAAGAGATAGGAATTGTTTAGGCCAAAAATAATCAATAGGAACACTAGAAGTTCTTTCAGCTGGTTTAAAGAGACTATGATTGACAGTAACAACTTCACCATTATGGAGAAATTTCAAACACTTGTGAATAGGAGAAGCAATAGCTTTCATGGAAGATAGCCAAGGATAGCCTAGCTTCACACGAAATTGTTCGGATGATGGAATAATAGCAAAGCTCACATCAAGGGATTTGTTATGGACCTCAATAGGTAATGTAATAGAACCAATTGCAAGAGAAGAAAATGCATCAAATAATTTCACAACCACATTTTTTTTGTCATAGATCACTTGATTCAATTGCAAAGTAAAAAGAAATTCTTCAGTAATGACATTAACCATGCAAGAAGGATCAATAAGCACTCCACGGCAAGGTGTATTCTTGACTTTTGCAACTATATATAAAGGACCATCAGGTGCCCTGATAGTTTCACTGGAATCAAATGTGATGGAAGGTTCTTTAGGGATTTTTTGCTGCAAAGTTAATCACATTCGAAGTCATAGACACAAGACCATCAAATGAGAAAGAGGAACCATTAGTTTCAATCACATTAGAGGTATGAGAAGGTAATGGATCAGTAAAAATCTTAAGATTTTGGTTAGGAAGAGCTACAGATGTGTTTCCTTTATCATTCACTCTTGAAACAGAGATAGTATTATTATCAATCAAATCTTGAATTTTACCCTTTAAAGCAAAACATTTTTCAATATCATGCCCAGGTTGACGATGAAATTGACAAAAAGATTTGTTATCAAAATAGGGTGAATTAATCTTTGCAGGATCTATTTGCTTTATAGGAGGGAGAGTAAGCACATTTTGTTCCAATAACTTATTCATAATACTATGCAATGATTCATTCAAAGGAGTAAACTTTCTTTCTTTCTTGAAAAACTTAGAAATAGGAGGCACACTTGATGCTGCATTCACATTGTTGTTGATGATGTTTTCATTGAACTTAATGAACCCTCTGTTCGGTTTAAACTTCCCAAATGGTTGTTGACTATTATCACCCTTATCACTCGGAGCCATAGGATTTGCTTGTTCCATTTGACTCACAATCAGTTGATAATTGTGAAGAGTTGCACACAACTGTTGGAAAGAAGTAAACTCAGAAAACAGAAGTTTTTCTCTAATATCTTTTTGTAAATTAGAAATAAAGATTCTTTAAATATCATTGTCAAGTACTGGAAAAGAAATTTGAGCACACAAATGCTTATATCTACCAATGAAATCAGTCACTTTTTCTTTAGCACCTTGTTTACAATGCATTAAATCAATCAAAGTAACTTTAGGACTTATATTGTTTTGAAATTGTTGAATAAAAGCATTCGCAAGTTGTTGGAAAGAAGTAATAGAATAGGAAGGCAATGAGCAATACCATTGTAGAGCCTTATCTCTTAATGTTCTAGTAAACAGTTTTGCAAGCAACCTTTGGTCATGAGTAAAATCGGTACATATTGTTTGAAAGGTCTTAACATGTGTTAGAGGATCACCTTTACCATTATAAAGCTCCAATTGCGGGATTTCAACATGCTTAGGGGGAATAGCTCGAACAATGTCAAGAGAAAGTGGGCTCGCAACATCAAATGTGGGCACACTAAACTTAGATTGATTCATAGAGGCAATTTGTTGCTGTAAAGAAGAGACAGTTTGTGCAAGATTGTTAATGGTCGCTTCAGTCGAAGAGTTCATATTAGACATGTTAGATTGTGATGGAGGTATTATGTTATTGAAAGAAGGTATTGATTGAGAGTAAGGTGGTGGGACACTATGATGGTTAGTCATAGGAGATGATTGGAAAAAAGGAGCACTACAAGGAGGAATGGAATGGTTGAATGAATTGCCCCCTTGCGTCATGTTCATTTGTGGAGATGTAATAGGGACACTCATTGAAGGAATGAATGAAGAAGTCGAATTGAATGAAGGAAGAGGGTTGATTGAAGAGGAAGGATTGCCCCCATGACTGGTGATCATAGGTGGAATGTTTTGTATTGAAGTAGTCATTATGTTTGATGTAAAAGTAGGTATACTAGCAATAGAAGTTGTCAAAGGGATAGAATGATTGACTTGAGTAGGAGGTTGTGTATAACCTAAAGTTTCGGCACAACTCTTCATAGGCATCACATTCGAATCCACAATGTGTGCAATACTACGCAAAATATCAATTCCATTCTTATCACTTTGAACCATATGTTTTAGACCCTCAATTAATGAAAGAGCTTGACTATCGGGGTATTCTTGAGACATCCATTGCTGAAAATAATTAAATTGGTTATCCAATTTCGAAAGTTGTTCTACAGAAACCTCATGGAGAGCTTCTTCATCATTAAGAGGATTAGAGGAATTACCCGTGTCCTCATTAAAAAGGCCATTCAAATTAGGTTCCATCTCCTCGGTAATTAAACCTTGGAAAGACTTAATTCTAAGGCTTCATCTAACGGGAATAGTGTAAGTAGGGCTTATTGTTGTAAAACTCATGCACTAGAGAGGGAGAGAAGATTTTGAATTTAGAGGTAGAAAATTTCAATAAAATCAGCCAATCTCCTAGATTTAGGCTGTTAAATGCAATCACGACAATCTCCCGAAATTTCAGAAAAAATGTCAGGGACCGTGGCAAACGGAGTGCACATGGTCCTTGCAACTTTTTTCAAAATTTTCAGGGATGAAAGTTATGATGATTTTAAAGCTAATCTGAAAAAATTGAGTGATTTTACAATCTACAGATAGGCCAAATTAAAGTTGCAATCTCAAAATTGAACCCTACCAAGATTGTTGAAAAATGCAAATTTTGAATTTTGAAAAAGAGAGGGAAATTGAAATTTTGAATTTTATGATTTTAGAGGGAATAATAAAAGCAATGCAAGCTTTGAAATTTAAAAGTTGACTCAATTTCATGCAAAATTCAATTTTGGAAGCGGAAATCAAAGTTGTTGCAATTAAACACTTAATTTCAAAAGTCACAAATTGCAAAAATTTGAATAAAGCACTAAAACTTTGAATGAATGCCAACACACTTTTTAGATTTAGGACAGTAAGAAACACAATTTTGACACAAAATTTCAATTTCAACATTTTTTGAATGATTAGAAGCCTTAATCCAAGCAATCACTAGACCAACTTTGACTTTAATTTTGAAAGTGTTAGAATTGATGAAATCAGCCAAGATTCTGGATTTTAGCAGAAAAATATAGTAAGATGTAGCTCCTGAAATTTCGGAAAAAACGTCGAGGACAGTGGCGCTCGGGGTGCACACGGTCCTCGTAACTTTTTTCAAAATTTTCAGGGATGAAAGATATTATGATTTTGTTGCGGAATCCAAAGTTACAGCCGATTTGGAGATGTTTTGATCAGTGAAATTATCGGTCAAAGGTTGAATCAGGAGGGTTTTAAAAATTAAGGTTTTGACACTTAACCACTTAATTTTCAGAATTAAGGAACAAATATGAATTGACAATTTGCAATAGAAGGGTAGATCTGAAACAAGCATTAACAATTAAACATTTCACAAGCTCAATTACTAAAAAGAAAATTTAGGGTTTTTATGCAATCAACCTCTAAAATTTTGCAAAAGATCAAACATGGTAATGTAATTAAGGAAGCAAAAAATTTTTTTAGATCTAACCATGAAAAATCAGAATTAGGATGTTCACGTCAGGTTCACCAAAAAGTAAAACGGAAAATCGAACCCTAGGTGTTCCCCCCATTCCAAGGAGAAAGGAGGTCACTAGGATTGACGGTTTTCACTTAGGAGAGACTTTACATAAAAAAGAGGGGTTGAAACTCACAAGATCCAATCCCACACAATGCAAGATTGAATTCTAAATGAGTTTCAAGGGTTGAGACAGTAAGGATAACCTCTTTTGTAAAGAATGTAGATAGAAGGATTGAATTAGGAATGCATGTAAAGTAAGAAAGATTCGCTTATAAACGGAGATAGGGATACGGGATGAAGCTACGGACTTTAAATTAGTAGTAAAATGTCGAGACGATGCTGTCCTACAAGTTTGAGCGAAAGTTGTCAGGACGATGGCGCCCGGAGTGCACACAGTCCTCCGAAAAATCCGCGAAATGAAGGGGGATCTGTTCGTCTCTGCACAAGGATTCCAGATCTTCAATTACAGCTACGTACCTGCAACCTACACATAGAAAAGAGAGGATGATTGGGGGGTTAGGGATTAGGGGTTTGCCTTCAGGTCAAACCCCGGTTTTGGAATTAACCAAGAAATGAGAATGTTGTAAATGTAAATGTTTGTAATGTAATCAAGTACTGATACCTTGTTGTAAGAATGTTTGTATTCTTACGTGCGAAGGTGTAAATGATGTTCTATGTTGTGTGTTGTAAGTTGTAGGTGATCTCCTCTTCAATGGTTGAATCCTTGTCTTGAATGCAACACTTAGCCTTGAATGGAGACTTAGAATGAAGGAATGCTTGAATGTTTGAATATCGCTTCCGCCTCTTGTACGCATATATTTTTCCTCTTTACCATCTACCCTTTTTGAGAGGGGAAATGTAGTTTATATACTTGTCAATTAGGGTTAGGAGACTGATTTTTCCGACCTTAGGCCGACCTAGAAACATTATTTTGCAAATTGCAAACTTGAAGACCCGATGCCCAAAAAGAGACCGGGCCCAAAATAGGGCCAGGGACCAGGGCGCTGGGTGCCATGGTCCCACCTCCCAGGACAGCAGGGTGCAAGGAAGGATCAAGCCACGGTGCAGAAATATGCAGTTTTTGATGTCGCAAACAGGTTTCAGGGTTTCCATTCAGGTTCAGTGTTGCGTCGCCATCGTGAAGACCCAAATGCAGTCGAAATTGCAAGTGTTGCAATTTTAGGACGCTACAATAGGAAAAATGGAGCAATGGATGGTTGAGATTGAGTAATCTCAACAAGGGTTAGGATTGAATGATATTCAATCCATGTCAGGGCTTTCAACCCAATCCTAGGATGACAAGTGTCAACATGAGATGAGTTGAGTGGAGAGGGAATAAGCATTAAATGCTTAACACGACCTGAGAGTTAACTTGGGAGTTAAGGTTAAGGTTGAGGTTGGGTTGAGTGAATAAATTCATTATCCAAAAAATAATGCTTTTATCCAATGGATAAACTCTTGTGCAAGAGTTAGTGATGATAACCATGGTCAAAGCAATAAATGCTTGAGAAAACACATGGGTCACATGAGGGTTAAGTTAGGGGTCAAAGTCCCTAACCATGGGTGCAAAGGGATTTAACCTTTAATGGTCATGTAAGAGCCATAAGTGGTTTGGAAAACTTTAGAGGTTAAATTGTTGAACACACAAAGCATTTAGTGCTTTTCAAAGACTTTGAAGTCTTTGAGAAGTGACTCCTAGTTGCTTAGGAATGTGACAATATTTAGGGGATGGATTAGGTTAATTAGGAAGGGGTTTAGAAGAATCTAGAAGGGGATTAGGATTGCAAGTGGGTTTGGTGGGTGAGGGAAAATATGATTTTTATTAAAATAAAATTCATTTATTTCAACAAATAGGTGCAAGTTGCATTTTTAGGAGAATGCAAGTGGGAAGGGATTTAATGATTTAAATAAATATTTTATTTAATTTATTTAAAAGAGGAAAGATGAATAAATTGAATAAATAGAATTTATTCATTTAATTGATTGTGAATTTGGTTTAATGAATTAATTAAAATAAATTGAATAAATTATTTAATTTATAGGAGAATGTTTGAAGATGAATTAATTAAATATTAATTTAATTAACTGATGGCTACTTGATTTTTAATCAAATAAATAGCAAATATTCATTTAATTAAAATGGACAGATTTAAGTGACTACAGAAATGATTGATGAATTCAAAAGAAATGCATCATAGACATTTGAAATGACGTATTATTTTTTAGGAAATGATATATGGAGACAAGATGATAAGACTTAAATTACTCAAAATAAATATGCAAAGAAACTAATCTAAAGATTTAATATGCAAGATAGTAAAACAATATCTACTCCATTAAAATATCATGTTATGTTTTCTATTGACAATGATACTATAAAAGTGAATGTGACTTTGTGTAGGCAAATGGTGGGAAGTTGAATTACTTAACCACAACAAGACTTCATATTGCATATTCAGTCAACATACTTAATCAATTCATGTCTAAATCACTTGATACACATTGGAAAAGAGGAAAGAGAGTTATTTGATACATATAAGGTGCCAAATTTTTTTGTATTGAACAACTATTTGAATGTCAAGTTGATAGGTTGTTCAAATTCTAATTGGATAGGTGAGCTAAATGATAGAAAATCCACAACTAGTTGTTCTTTTAATATAGGTTCAAACATTGTTTCTTGGAGTAGGAAGAAAGAAAGAAACTACCAACTATTTATTGTCCTCTAGTGAAGATGAGTGCAAAGTATTGTGCAGTTACACCCGTGAAGTTGTTTGGCTAAGATTTATTCTTAAAGATATGAGACAAACAAGAAGAGCCAATTTCAATTAAGTGTGATAATCAAAGTGGACAATCCATTTTATCATGCAAGATCCATTGAAACTAAACATTATGTAAAAATAAAAGAATCAATCACAAGAAGTAGATTTGAAGTATTATAAAAACAAATGACAACATAACTGACGTATTCATTTAATCACTGGACAAGATCGATAGAATTTGTACTCAGTAGAGATATACCAAGAGCCCATCAAAATTCAATTACTTATTAAAGAACAGTAGTATTTATATATGTGTAATCTGTTAATTAAAATGAGTGTCCTTCTATTTCCATCTCTGCATTTTTCTGCTGTTACATGTACTATTTGAAAGTGGAGAGTACAGAATGTCATTACTGTATATGAAGGTACATATTGAGGTGTGCTCAGTTTGTGGTTTCGATCGAGGCCCATGGTAGAGTAAAATCTATTTACTATTTTTCTTCTTTAAAGTTTGCACTTCTCTCTGCATTAACGAATGGGAATTTGCATTCAATTAACATTTGGCATTATCTTTGATAGTTGTAACAAAAGAGATTATTTCTGGTCAAACAGTTGTTCCGAGTGGCCTATTAGCTCAGCTGGTTAGAGCGTCGTGCTAATAACGCGAAGGTCGCAGGTTTGAGACCTGCATAGGCCACATTTTGAAAGGATTTTGATAATTTTACTTAATAGGAATCAAGCATTCATACAAACTAGAGACTTAAACATATATTCCAGATCTCTTAAATATACCCAACATAATTAAAAACCTCCTTTATAATGAATCTCATGTTCCTCCTCACAAAATCAACTCTCTTTAATCAACTCTCTTCAATGGCATGCACTTAACAAATACAAATAAATTAAACTCTTTTTCTTCAACCTCATGCATAACATAAATGGCATGCACCAAATCAACTCTCTTCAATGGATGCACATGATAAACAAATCATCGTAAATGTTTCTACACTTAACAAATAAATTAAACTCTTTTTCTTCAACCTCATACATAACATAAATGGCATGCACAAAATCAACTCTCCTGAATGACATGCAGAAAATCAACTCTTTTTCTTCAACCTCATGCATAACATAAATTAAACTCTTTTCCTTCAACCTCATGCATAACACACTGCCTCAATATATAGCTGTCTCAGTGTGGATTTTAAAGACATATTTTTCTTTCCTTGAATTCATCGTTGTTTCCTTCTTCATACAATGTTTCCCTATATCTTATTTAGTATTCTGAACCATAACTCTTGGCCATCGGTTGTAAAGTCATTTCCTGGACTCAACTCCTGATGCATTATGAATTTGAATAACATGTCCATTAGTTCCTCTTCTCAATGTGTACTTGTCACAACACCCCTATGCTACGACATGTTACCTGCTACTTACAACATCCTCTTGTAGTACTCTGTTCACTATCCACCTTCACTTTTAGCATTACAATTTCTCTACCATCAGCATGTCTGTATCCACATAGTCAACTCCTTTTGCTGCATGTACTTGTAAGAACTTACATGAAACTCCTTTTTACCCCTATTGAGGCCCCCTCACTTTCCTTTCTCCTCATCTGACAAGCTCCCTTGGCTTGAACTAGCAACTTGAAATGTCTCTTTTTCAAGGATCACTCCAACCTCGAGCGTAAACTCTAGCATCTGCATGCCTTCCTCTTCTTTGTATTCCTTCCTCTTCTTGACATGCCTATTTTCAGCCTCATCCTTCAACATAGGGTTTTCGTCCTTGTCCAAGTTGTTTCCCCATGACTTGCAAGCATGAATGAATCAGTACATCGGACTCTTGCAGCATGTGGGTTACATTCTCTTCCTTGTTCTCATTCACAGGGACCATTATCTCCTTTGCTTTCTTGTCCACAAAGTTCTTTATGGGTTGCAAACAACCTATTTCTTCATCTACAGGCTACTCACATGGCATCTCTACCCGCTCCTTGCCTCTCAAGCCAATCTTATTCAACCTCTTCTATTATTTTTCATTTCTCCTCTTTGTCCCATTTGTTGGGACAATTGGTGTATTCTCCTCTTTTAGTCTCTAGGGCTTCACACCTTCCCTCAATCTCCCTCAAGACCCTCAACGTGGCCTCAAACTTCTTCACACCCAATTTCTTCATCCTCACTGATATTGTCTACCTATTCTACATTTTTTTTCACATTCATTAAATTGACATGTATTATCAAGTCAATTTCTTTGCATGTATTAAAAATGCTTGCTAGCCTATGGTGGTCACCTCTCATGGAATTTGGAATATATTTCATTTTTCAATTTTGGGTATGGTTTTCGAAAAGAAGCTTTTTGCAACCTTATAACCTACGGAAGGAGCTCATTTTGGGGGATTATTATTATGTGTTATTATTTTCGGAAGAGCGGAGATTGGTGGGAGCTTCTCTAACGATGAAACCACTAAGAGAATCGTGAATTGGACATAGCCCCAGTTCACTAGTTTGGGGAATCTAATTTGGGACTCCTTATTGTACTTAGTTGGACCAATTTTGGACTTGTTGCAGTCTGGCTAGGGTTGACAACGGCAAGCTTATGAAAGTCGTGATCTTCTCTCTCTGGCTTGACTCCATCTTAACTAGTGTGGGAAATTTAGACCAGTGAAAGCTAGAATAGGTGATGCGAGGTTGTGGAGGGAGGATGAACTCCAGTGGTGCCACTGCAAGAGTACCCTTTTATTGAACCCTCAGAACCCAATATACAGATAAAAAGAACTATTCCGGAGTGTCTCTTCTAGGTTGTTTTCAGGAGCAGCAGACACGTTGAGATGATGTGGACCAGATATTGGGTAGATTAGGCAGCCTACAACCATTACTAGAGGCCTTGTATATAGAACGAACTATTTGTAAGTCTTTAATACTTGAAATTGGATATAAATTTTTGTATTGCTAAACCGTCTTCAAGCATTGGTAACTGATAATGAATGAAAGTCTGAAATAAAGCTGCGTAGTGGACTCTGTAATTCTTTGGTTGAGTTTAATTTCAAATTATATGCTTCTACTTGTGTTGTAAACAAAACTTCATGAGAAAACATAAAAGTATTTTGTCCTATTGATATTTTCGTAAAATCATAAGTTTTTGGTGTGTTCTATTAGTATTTGTGTTCTTTGTTGTTGTGTATCATGCTCATCTATGTTTTGAACACAAAGTCAAACTCAGAAATCAGATCTCAGCCCGTTAACTGGCCAAGTGTTTGATGAAATGTCACATAATCACAATCAATAAAAACAAACAAAAATCTAGGTCAGAATTGGCAAGGGTTCTTACAAATTCTATTAGTAAGTGGATTGAATGCTAATTGAATTTTATTCCTTTTGATTGAGTCGAAAATAATTAATCAAAAAGATGCAAATTGAGTGTAAAGAATTAGGCTAGAAGGTACATGCATGAATTAGCAACTTGAATCAATTATACTATTTGATACTGAAATAGAAGCTTCACAACAAATCTACAAAAATGAGCAAAAAATAAAGAATTGCATATGTGACTGGAATTTGAGGCTGATTTCATTCGACAAGGTCATGTAGAGCACCTTGTTCCCCTTGGTCATCTGACTTATGCACACCAAACAAGATTTGACCTCCTTAGGCCCTGTACTAACCTTCTATCGAATTTGGAAGTGATTTCTAGATATAGGGGCACCTAGGGAACCCTAGCCTAGTTAGGGACACCTAGAGCATCTTGGTCTAAGCTTTTCCTATCCCAACGTTGGTTATTGCTCTCTATTTGTTTTCAAAATGCCTCCTAATTTTTTTGTCTTGGCCAAAAACTTGTAGCTACACACAAGAGGAGAAATATCATGTTTGGGTGGTTTATAGGGGTTTTTCTAGATCCAATGCTAGGTTTGGAATTAACCCTTGAATTCAATTGAAATTTAGTTGAAAATGTTTGAATTAAAATAATTGATTGAATTGATCATACCTTCAATAGATGATGTAATGTCCTTAGGATAAGTCCTCCATGTGTTGATGCAATAACATGATAAATCACATAAAATCCATCATGAAATCATAATTGAAACATAATTGAAGATTCCTTGATGTAGCTTGCTTCGATCCTTGAATTAGATATTCTCTTGAAGTGTTTCTCTTGAATTGGATTGATAGTATAATAATGGGATGTAATAATAATATGATGAAATGAATTGAAAGAGATGCCTTCTATAGGGATTTCATAATGAAATCACCTTTACACCGACTTAGAATTTTTTTTTTGCATAGAACTATAGGATCACCTTATTATCCTCCCACAATTTGAGAAAAGAAGCATACGACCGAGATGCTTGAGGTATCTCTATCCTAACAATGAAAATATATAATAAACATCTCGATGATGGATCACAAAGTGTGATCCAAAACGTTGATGCAAAGAAGTCACACAATCAAATCTAGAAGCAGTTAGAGAAATTTCAGCCCAACTTTTTAGGGATAAGAGATAATAGGGTTTTAATGCCGAAAATAGGTTCGTATGAAAATATATAATGTTTATATTGGGGAAATGTGTGTTGAGATTTGAAATGGGGTAGTATGTATAATAAATTAGGGTAATAAAAGATAAAGGGCCAACCTTGAAATAAGGGCCCAAATAATAGTGTGATGATACATTAAAGTGGAATAAGACTCATAATATTGAATTAAGTATTAATTAATTACACTATAGGTCCTATAATGAGTAGAATGAAAAATACTAAAATGGGTTCTAGGAGAGTGTAAAATCAAACACCCTAATTAGAGGTGTACAATTTGCAATACTACACTATACTATCATGTATTAAATGGTATATAATTTTGGCATTTCATTATTGTTATAGTGGAGTCTCATTCTTGTTCTTTTATAGTGCCAAAGAAAAACCATGGCAAGTGCATAATTCCTTTTCTACCAATAAATCGTGCTAGAAGGGGAAAAAAAATCATTTTCACCATGGTAATCTTCAAGAAATGGGATTTTTCTAATTATGAAATAAGAGAAGTTTTGTTTGGAGACTATGTGGATTGGCAACCTCGCAAGGAGACTTTCGAGTGCAAAGGTCTTAACACTAAATTATCAAGCCACTAAAAAAAGTATGTGTTACCCTAGACACATAGCTCCCATAGACATATGTCAACTTTATATTACACTTGATATGAAATTATTATCTCTCTCTCTCTCCCTACCTACTACCTACCTCACTATCCCTACCTCCTACCTCCTACCTCCTACCTCCTACCTCCTCCCCTCTTTTTTTTTCCCTTTCCCTAGCCCTTCTCCTCTATTTCTCTCTTTCTTCTCTATTTCTCATTCATTTTATATCTATTTTCTGTGTCCCTTTCTTGCTACATCTCTCTTTACTCCTCTCTATCAATCTCCCTCTATCTATAATATCTATGTCTCTGCCTCCCTTTATATCTCTGTTTATCTTTATCTCTCTTGGCCTCCTTCATCTCTCTATCCAATTATGCCCATCTCCATCTCCATCTCCCCTTTCCTCTTCCTCTACATATATTCACCCCTCTCCTACACTCCTCTTGCTCCCTTTCTTGCCAAACACTGCCACCCCCTAATCTCTCTCATTCTTGCACACTGACTCCCCTACCTTTCCCTCCCCTCTCCTCTATATATATTTCTTTGTATCCTCTCCATTTCTCTCTATCTTGCTTCTGAAGTGGAGGAATGCTTGAATGGAACGCCGGTCCATCCGTCCCCATAGAGAGCTTCCTTTGTATTGAGTAGAGCGTGAGTTCTTTATTCACTCTACTGAAATTCTCTCCTCGTCTTGTAATGTGATTGACATAAGCGGAGAGAAAGCGTTTGTCCACTTTTGGAAGTATGAGAGTGAAGCTCCGCCTCTCGTAGTGGCTACCATTTTGAACGCTCTTTGCTGTGTCCTTCCAGCGTGGTCTGACTTCTTGGAAGAAATCCTCCACTTCCTCATCGTTGACTGGAGAGAAGCACATATTGCAGGAGTTCTTGGCACGAAATGCAGTCTGCCTTGGGGCAATGCCTTCCAGACTTGCCAGATACTGCTGCACGATCTCATAAAGATCATTGCTGCTCACTCCAGAATTGTCTTTGAATTCTGGAACGTCTAGCTGATAGAGAGGAGGATTGAAATAAGCATTGAGAGATTTATACCATAGCATTAAGATTTCATGCAATTGGGGAGGATGCTAATGTTGTAGCATAGTGAAGAGGGCAATAGAAGACAGTATTTTTGTAATGTATTCGTCCATCTTCCTAATAATGTTCAAACAAGTGCCCTGCTTGAATATTAACTTAGTAATGCAAAGATACATAGCGATTAGACTGGGCACGTTAGGGCGTTTTAATGCCGGCGCACACAATGAAGTACATTGCCAATCTTGCTTCCTACGCTTCTTTCGATTTCATCTTACACGGACACCGACAGAGACGCGGACCTTACCCAATAAGCAAAAAGACTGAAGCACAAACTTGATGGTGTCATTGATAACTGATATTCATTATATAAATTGCTTTGTTCAATATATTAAAAAAAAAAAAAAATTCTATATGGTGCTTAAAAAACTCGGAAACTATGATATGAAAAAATTAATAGAATATATTCAATTTCTTATATTTCTGTATTCTATTTCAATATTGATATGTCTATGAGAAAATAATCATTATCGTGTGTATAGATGACTTAGCAATGTGGGATAAATTCAAAGTTTTCAATATGTAGATTGTTAGGTGTATGGTGGGTAACACTTGTCCACCATATCATGCGCTCTCTTCTGGAAACTTTCCCTTGGGCCTATGTCCTGAAGCTAACATCTACATAATAAAATGTTAGGAAAAAAATCTACATGTACCATCAAAATATAATCTACAACACAAAATTGTCAAATAATATCAAATTTGTTAAAAAATGCATTAGGAAGTTGGAAACAATTTTTATATAAAAGAAAATAATGTATGCAACAAAATAGAGAGAGGAAACCCTATATGGAAAAGAAGAATGCCATTTCTTGAATTGAATATTCAATTTAGAATGAAATTCTTTAAGTTGCTCAAAGATAAAGATAGATAATTGATATGATAGAATATGTGTAATGTCCCCTACTAGGATTGGACATGTTTGAACCATAATCAATCTTTTTCAATATACTTATGACTCAAGCCAAATATATTAGGTGACATTTTTACCTTAACATGAATCCAAACAATGATATTTCATTTTTCAATCAATTAACTATTCACAAATAAATTGTTCATCTATCATACATTCATAATTCTGAATGCAAGTGTCAAACCAATTGTAATGTTCCCTACATGAAAACATCTCCTTCCTGTTTATTATCTTATGAACTCTTTCTAATTCACAATCTAATACTGTTATTTGTCCAATTAAGACATTATGTATATGTATATATATATAACCTTATTGATATTAGACCATATATATATATATATATATATATAATCCATTATTGATATATTTGCTAATTTCCTATAATATACATTACTGATATTACCACTGCTTAAGACATTAGTTGTTAATATATTCAATGGCGGGTGAAAGGGCAGACAGATTTTGACGCATAACAGATCTGGCTATTCTTTATCATTAATCGATGATGACTTATTGATCGTTCTATTCCTTTCCCAATGATGTGATGACTGGATTATAGACTTTTCAATAACTTGGATATGTACCATCATTTTCGATAAACATGCTCCATTCCCTTTAACGGATTTGGGGAGATTGATCTTAAGCACCTCCCTTAACATATATGATATTTTGGCTTCTTTACAAAGTATTAATAATTTATACCCTTTGTGATTATGGTGTTTATTTGTATTTGACAACTTCTTTAGACTTGGTCGATCTGTGCTTCTCAGTATTATCGTAATATATTGTATTGTTCCATTACGATGTTACATATTTCACCATAATGAATGCGCTCAACAATTATATTGGTCAGTTATCATCCCTAATTTTCATAATATATATTTATTATTTTAAGTATATGAATTATATTTACAATTAAGAATACTTGAATTATGTTTATAATATAATAATAATTCTTTTTTTTTATTTGAATATTTTAAAAATATTATTATTAGTAAAAATATTAATTAAATAATAATATCTAATAAATAAATAAATTTAAAATAATCATTCGTTAATAATAATAATTGCTTCATTTAGTATATATCTAACGATCAAGGGAGGGACATGACAATATGTGTGATTCATTTTCTATATTTACTCTATCATTAGAAATCATTTGAACAAGTTGATAAGACAAATCATATGTACTAGTGTGCTTTGTATCCAAGTGTTTCATTTTTTAATAAGGGTGGTCATGTACAAGCATACTCTACACTTGAGATCAAATATTATAAATACTCAGATAGCATAAATAAATATCTAAATAATATTGTAGACACTTTAAAGATGCATGGCATCATAACATCACCTATCACATATCCTTTTGTCCATTTATTAAATAATATTACAATAATTTATTTAGTTAACTTAAACCATTTCCCTAGAGTCCTAATAAATAAGCTTTACATGTAATTATTAATGATTCTCATTCCTACTTCACATTATTTAATAAATTTTATTTGTTAAATAGAACCTTTTCCACCTAAAAATCATAAAATAATTCAGAAAGTTCCCTTTTACATCCACCCTCCATCTCAAAACCAATACCCAAAAATCAATATAATAATTATATATTTTTTTCATCCACCCTCCATCTCATAACTACCTAACCAAATTGATGTCAATCATTGACCTCTCATCTAATCTAGACCATTGATCAACCTAATTTTAAACTTCACAATTTACCCATTCCAATGGCATTTTTGTGGGTTAATAATTAAAAATTTATTTTCATGATACCAATTAGTCATTTCAATATCAATCTTTTTCTTTTGGTGCAATAGAAACCATTGAGTGAGATTCACTTACATTTTATGGTTTCTCGTTTCAATTAATGTCTTAGTTAGATGTGAAATAGGTTTTATTATTTAATATTTCAATCTACATTTTATTTCATTTCTTGCTATGCACATCTTTGGAATTATTGAAAGGACCATCTCCCTCATCTAAACCTTGTGTTTTTATGTTTTTCCTAATTCAATTATTTAGGTTTTACCATTTTTTAGAGATATTAGAAGGTGATATTCTATATGGAGATTGTTTTTTATTAGGGGAAAATGAGTTTTAAAGGGCCCCTGAAACCCTTTACATTAGAGATTCAAAAGATAGTCATTAGAGTCCACTAGAAAAACAAAAGACAACAACCACAGAAAGGACAGCTGGTCGAAAATAAAAAGCCAGCAACAAAAAAGACACAACACAAAGAAACTAAACACTAGACAACAAAGAAAGCAGAGAAAAACACCAGGCCTAGGTGAAGTTCTTCATAAATTCGATAGCTTCCAACTCCAATTGCTCCATTGTCACAGTCGTCCCCTTGAGATCTTCAATGTCCATGCTTTGGTTTTTCTTCTTCCTGGTACTTTCTCTTGTTCTTTTTCCAAGACCAACTTTCTTATCTTCAGGGGTTTCGTCCTTCTCCTCAGTAGTGTCCTTGGGGGCCTTATCCCCCTAGACCTGTTCAAGTTTGCTAATTAGGACTTTGATACTATCAGAAGCGGCCTTTAAAATCTTGTAACTCTACTCTCCAATCCTTTTGAGGTTCTTCTCAATCCCTTCCATCTTCTTTTCAGTTGCCCTTGCCCTATCTTCAAGGGTTTTAAAGCTATTGTATTGGGCATTTACAATTTCCTCTGCATTGTTGATAGCTTTAGTCAACTCACTTAAGCAATCAGGTAGAGAGATGTATTTGTCAATGCCCATAGCTTCAAGTTTGCTATCTTCCTAGACATGTTTACCTTTTATGTTTTTTATTTCCTTTTGTACCCAAAAGAAGACCTTATTGAAGAAATTCATTCCATTTTTTATACAGAGGTAGAATTCTAGAGGGGATCCATCCTAAGCCTCATCTCCCACAGAGTCCAAGTTCACCTCTAGATCCATCTCCTTCCATTTAGTTGTCTTAATTTCCTTCTTGGGGGTATTCTCCCTAGCCAAGCCCTTACTCTAATCCTTGGAGCTAGTAGGAAGGGGGGAGCGGTTCTTGGCCTCCAACTCCTCACCTCTTAGCATCTTCCCCTTTTTCTTCTAGCTTGAGATAATTTTAACCTCCTCACTATCTATCTCCATGTATTCTTCTCTCTCCTCTTCTTCCTCATACCAACTATCATCATCATCCCCCTTCTTTTTTCGACTGATTGAACCTTTACCATGTTTCTCTTGGTTGGTTTTCCTTTTACGCTTTCTCAACCCAAGGGTATGGGGGTCCTCACCTCTGTGGCGTACCCTTCATAATCTTCATCATTTGAATCACCCAAATCATTATTTGACTCAGATACCTCAGATATAGCCTGTTGAACAATGGTGTTCTTGATATGGTTGTATAGGACCACCATAAGACCCTCATGTAATGCAGGGTTAGGCTTGGGATTAGAGATAGCATCCATAATCCCAGTATTTAGGGCACAAAATAGGTAGTAGGGGAGGGAAATTTTCTCCTTGTGTCGAAAATGATTAAGAAGAACAAAATGGTAACTATATATATGGAGATTGTTGATGAAAATAAGACCTCACAATTGTATCCAAAAGGTTCAAGATATAAAATTTTATATATAATATGACATATTTATTAGTACACAAACTTTTTTTTCTACTTTTGTAGTCTCTTTTATAACCCATATGGTTGTATAGAAATGTGTGTGTGTGTGTGTGTATATATATATATATATTCCAGCTAGATCACATGCCTATCTTCTAAATGACAATTGCTATTCTAGTTTGTAGTGCTCTCTAGTATATATTTGTTCATCTATTTTGAGTTTAATCAATTTATCTAGTTAATCGATTTATCTATTGCATTGCGCATTTTGTTTCTTTTATTAAATCTCTTATTTTGAGCATGCACTTTCATGACTTGTGTGGCTTACTAACCATAACTTATTATCAAGAAATTTTGAGCTATTCTTACATGGTATAAGAGTTATTTTTTATCTTATTTTATTTTGATTATATATTAGCATGTGAAGGGCTTGAACCCATTACAAGTTAGCCATCAAGGAAAAACATTTGAATCTCAGAAGAATTGAGATTAAGCCAAAAGATACTAGATATGCAGACCAACAAATAGAAAAAGTAGAAAATGCTCTGAAGAGACCAATAGACAACTGATTGTTATTGAGAAAATTCAGGCCCTTAATGGTATTTAATAAAATCCCAAGATGATCCTCAAAAGTTAGAGAAGCAAACAAATCCACCACAACCTAAGAATAACAGGAGAGAGAGGGGTCTTTTCTTTATATTTGAACCTTTTATGAACCTATTAAAGGGGTTTGCAATGAGCTAAGGGAACATCATCCCTTCTTGACCACTTATCCTTTCTTCTTTTGAGTTACTGTTGCATAACCTAGATGGTGATATACATGTTCTTGACAAAGTCCCTGCAATAATCAATGATGCCCTAAATGACGGTGCCCTAATTCTCATTCAACTTACAAATATCCGCTTCAAGTTGTTTATTCTCTTTTATTCTCTTCACAACCAATTTCCTTCTATATGTATTTTCCCTTCTCAATCATTTGCCAATTATCAAACATTTTAGTTGCATTTATCATAAGCTCCTCAATACCCTCCTAGAGGGATTCATTGAGCCACTCTTGCACCTTCTCAAAAACTAATGTTTTAAGGGTTTGAATTTTCTGCCTGGTCACATGAAGCTAGGCTTATTACCATTTAGAGATCTCCATATGAGTATCAAAATATTTACACAACTCCTTCATTTTATCTTGTAGCTTATGGTAGGTGTTCCAATAGGTTTGAGTAGGTTTAAACACCAATGCCACATTTGGGTTGAGAGATGAGACTTTGGTAGGAAAAAGGGGAGGGATATCCATGTGGGCTCTAGGGTGAGGTGAGATGAATTGTGAAGTGGGATGGGTTTCAAATCTAGATGAAAACTCAAAACAAGGATCACAATTATGAACAAAGGAAACCTTAAGTGGGGCTAAGAACCATGCCTTCTTACCCTTATATTATGGGAATGAAATGTACATTATAATATTCTAATCATTCAGGATGGAATCAGAAGCTATAAGGAATATTTATGAACTTGAAATATAATTAAGAGCCTTAAGGGCTAGAGAGGTTGAAGTGCCTAGGGTAGATGAATTTGGGCTAAGTTTTTGCAAAAGTAAAGGGTTAACAATTATAGTCAAGGGGTTGAAAGTCGAGGTTAAAGCTAGGCTGAACTGAAGGAGCCTAAGAAATAATAATTGGTGAAGGGGGAGTTTACTAAGATAGGTCACTTCTTTTTACAAATTGTTCAAGAAGAGTAAATCAAAAAGAAAATTTAAGACTTACTTTGTGTCTAGAATAGTTAAGCATAGGAAATAAAAACACATGAAACCTTTTGTAGCATCCTTTAATCATGATGTACCTCATGTTCATGGTGTCCTTCTTGAATATTTACTTTATAATGCAAAGATGTAGACCGAATAGATTGAGCACACTAGGGTGTTCTAATGGAGGTTTACACAACAAGATGCATTGCAGGCTTGCTTCCTATGCTTCTTTCGATTTGATCTTACTTGGACATCGACATAGACATGGATGCTGATGGTGATGTTTTTAAATGTAGTATCATTATTAGAAAAATATTTTCATCAACTTATTGATGACTCATATTCTAGATTTCTTCATTAAAATCTCTATATGACTTTAAAAAAACTATAAAAACATGATCTGTAAAGGTTAATAGAATCTTTTCAATTTCTAATATCGACAAATCTATTTATGAACAAAACATATCTTTGAATGACTTTAAAAAAATTCTAAGAAATACAATATGAAAAGATTAATAGAATATTTTTTATTTCTCATATTCTTTGTAATTTATTCTAATATTTATTTATTTATGGACAAATAATCATGATTGAGTTGTGTGAAGATGACTTAATAAAGTGGGATAAATTCAAAGTTTTCAATATGTAGATTGTTGGGTGAGTAGTGGGTAACACTTGTCCACCATATCAGACACACTCTTTTAGAAACTTCCACTAGGCCCCATGTAAGTACTTGTGTTTGAAATGACCCACTAATCATACAAAACACAAGTATTTACATCTAATCGGTACAAATTATTTAACCTTAATAATCCACAAGACATTAATAACTACATTGTGTCAAATACTATTCAAAAATTATAAACTTATAAAAACTAATTAAATGATCAGCATCTAAATTTCAAATTCTATTTTGTCATATAGAGATCCTTGCATTGGTTTAATTTTAATATTTCTTTTTTTTTTATCATATGAATTGTATTACACATCAATACTATTGTTATACAATTAATGTCACTTTTGAAACATAGTCTACCATAAAGATGCTATAATTTTATTGCACATGCCAAAATACCCCTATTTCACCTATAAATTTACTCGAGAATACTATTTCATCTCTTTGAGAGAAAAAGGATAATAGATTGCATTATTAAACAATACCCTGGAGCTTCTATGATACAATTTTTAATGTATTTGACATTGGGATCTATAATAATTTCTAGAAAAAATTAGATGAAATAGCATGCAAGCAATCAATTTCTCTTGAAAACAATTTAATTATAATTTAATTAATTTCCACACTTGATAAGAACCTGATTCAAATATGTCCATAGCAAGAAATTAAATAAAATGTAGATTAAAACATCAAATATTAAATCCTATTTTAGTTTAACTAAGACTTTACTTTAAGCAAGAAACTATAAAAAGGGAAAGATCAATGTTAAAATGAATAATGAAATGTGGTCACCCATACTTGTAGCACTACAATACAATTTTATTATGTCAAAGGCGTCTCTTTATTTGAGATGGCTAGCCTGATATGTCAGATCAATAGTTCACATTTTTCGTAGTGGTGTGCAAGATGAGTGAGATGTATGCAATCATTGATTTTTTTGGTCAGTGTTTTATATTGTTTGGGATCCTTTTCTATTGTTTTTTGGGTTTTAAGATATGAAATTCTTCCTATGTATACTGCAATGCAATTAATTTTATTCCTTTTTCATCCATAGTTTTCCTGTAAAGAAATAAATATGTAGCCCACATAAAATATGTAAAACATGTTTTACCGTACAAGGGAATATAAACTTCCACATTCTTTTTTACTACAATAATTTAAAACTATTTATTATATAATTATATTATATTTAATCCATTAATTTACATTTTAACTCTTTTAATTTTTAATTATTTATTATTAACTAGATAATATGTAAACAATATAATAATATTTAATATATATAAATTATTTGTATACTTATACTAGATAATGTTGGTGTAAATAATTATTCATCTTGGATATTATTACACCTTACTTAAGTTTACTTAGGATAATGCATTTCATAGTAGTTTGGGTATGAGACACTTGGGTGTTTGTGCCACATTGGGATAGTGTATGTAAGAGAATTTCCACCTTTTATGGTGTTGATCTTATCTTGTTATTACATTCCACCTCATGTGGAATATTTTATTGTTTCTCCTACCTACCCACGCCTATTTCCTACCTACCCTTGTTTCTTATTGAGCCACATGTCATGTTTGTGTGCTCACATATCCATATAGTCTTGCCTATATAAGTAGGCTCATCTACATTGTTTGTACGAGCAATCAACTCAACATCTTGTAATGATCCAATTGATCATATTTTGCATCTTGATAGAATACAATTTATTCCTATCATATATTTTGTCTCTCTTATTTGTTCTTTCCATTGCCTCTAGATCTTGGCAAAATAGCACATGGTATCAGAGCCATTCGAGTGTCATTAGTTTGCCAATTGAGACAAATTTGGGGTTTTCCATTTTGGAGTTTTCTATTGCAGAATATTATGGGAGCTTGTTGGGTCTAATCCAAGGTCACCATTGGATTGAGAAGGTTCGAGAAAGTCAAAATCACCTTTTGTTTCATCCAAATCTGACATCTGAGGCCAAATGTAGAGCCATTTGGAGGTGGAGGGTCGTGATTTGTCCCGATAGTGATCTGCAATTTTGGAGCATTTTTGGCCAATTCTATCATTGCCATTGCACTCAGAATGCATAGAAACCCCAAGATCGACTGTCAATTCGTCGAAATCAGCCTCCATTACCCCGAGTTGAAAAAATTCCCCCTCCTGGCCCCCCGTACGGACTTGCAGGTACAGGGCTGAAATTTTAAGAAAAATAAAAAATATTTTTTGTTTATCAATTTTTTGCGATTTTTTTTTTTTTTTAAATTAATTAAATTTCATTTTAAGGGGGGGGCGAATTTCTTTATTTTTTGGTTTTTAGTTTAAAAATCAAAATTTTTTGGGGTTCTTACCTACAGTACCTGTGGGTAACCATAGTCACTGCGGGTAAACACAGTGTACCCGCAGTCCTGCGGGCCCTGCGGTGTACTTGTGGGTGTCCGTAGGGCTTTGCAGGCCCCTTGTTGTGGAGGGGGTTAAGAAATTTATTTTTTTGGTGAGTTTTTTTAATTACTTTTTTGTGTTTTATCTGGAATTATTGTATATTAAGTCAGGACTAGCTGGACTATGGTCCTGGGCAAGGCCGGAGGTTTTCTCGCCTCCACTCTTTCCTACTGGCACCCGCACAAGTGGAGTAATGTAAAACTTCAAAATAATTAATAAAATTCTTGGCCTCGGCCTCTTACCGATCAAAAATAAATAAATAAATAAAGTGTTTTCTCATTTCAATATTTTTTTTTTAAATGACTATCACCTTTTTTAATTTTTTCTTTATTTTTTAATAAAGTTTTTTTTATGGGCTATAATAAATTGTTTTTATTTAGATTTTTAAAATCTTTTAAAAATAAAAATATCATGGAATAAGTCAAATTGGGAACACAATTTTTTCGTGTCACTTCATACTTGTCTTGCAGTGCTTCCAACCGGTAGTCAAGGGGCGGGGGGGGTGGGGTTGATTTTCTCCTTTATATCTCTTAGCCACATCCCAATCAGAGATGTCTTTTTCTGCAGTATTCTATAGGGCTTCTTGGTGGCATCATTTTCATGTTTCCAGATTTAAACTATTATGTTGTAAGCTATTGCATGAGAAATGTTGTACACACACTATCATAAAGTGCCACACCTCTTTGTATCTTGTCATTTTTGACATATTTGTTGTAATCCTTTTGTACACGTAGATTACGAATATCTTTTGAGACTTGGTGCATGGGTCCAGTTGAGACTTATGTTGTACACATTTGTGCATAGATCCCATGAGACTTGGATTGTACCAGTATTTCTGTCATTTACGAGTATCCAGATGATGCTCAAAGTAGGTTGTCTCCATGCCTGATCTTCATTTTGCTGCAGCGAGTGATTCATCATCATCGACTTGGTACCTAGTTTTATCACACTTTGACTTTTTGGTGCAGCATAGGGGTTAGTGTAGGATCAAGGGGGCCAAAAAGTGGCAATGTGAAAAAAATAGCCTTCCTCACTTGCCTAAAAACGCGAAAATCCGTGTTGACTTTTTGCTTGGCCTGGGTGTCAGTACACCTTGGCTTGGTAATTACCTATGCAAATCGGATATCTGAGAAAATTGGATATTCGGTTTTCATTTATAATTTTAATTTAAAAAATATATTATATAATATATAATATAATATGATATAATATTATATTGTATTATATTATATTATATTATATTATATTATATTATATTATATATAATATTATATTATATTATATTATATTATATTATATTATATTATATTATATAATATAATATTATATTATCTTATATTATATATTATATAATACAATATTATATTATATATAATATAATATAATATATATTATATTATATATAATATAATATAATATAATATAATATTGTATTATATTAAAATATATAATATAATACAATATTATATTATATTATATTATATATTATATTATATTATATTATATATTATATTATATTATATTATATTATATAATATATATTATATTATATTATATATAATATAATATTGTATTATATTAAAATATATAATATAATACAATATTATATTATATTATATTATATATTATATTATATTATATTATATATTATATTACATTATATTATATTATATTATATTATATTATATTATATTATATATAATATAATATAATACAATATTATATTATATTATATTATATATAATACAATATTATATTATATTATATTATATATAATACAATATTATATTATACTATATTATATTATATATTATAACATATATAATATAATACAATATGTATTATATAATATATTATTATATTATATATGTTATTTAAAAATAATTGAAGTATAGAAATCGGATATCTGATTTTCTGAGACTTTTATATTTCGACAGTGACAGTCCCATGAGTCATTTTTAACTCACAGGTCGCGCGAATTGATCAAAATCCTATATCTGCTCCATCCGATATCCGGTGTTTTGACAAAAAATTGCAAAAAAATAGATTTAGAGGTAAGAATTTTATTGTTTTGAATCATTTTCATTCATTTTTTGTATTTTTTGTTAATGTTTATTTGATTTTTCTTTGAAAATATGGTTTTTTTCATGAAAACTAAGTTGTTTTAAATCAAATACCTAATTGTTTAATTTTGTTAACTAAATTTAATTGTTTACATTCAATTAGGTTAAAAATGGAGGATAACAATGAAAACACTGACCAACCACAACTGCAACAACCAAACCCTCATTTGCCAAACCCCCCCTCAATTCAAGATTTGATTGCACAAAATTTGATTGAATTGAGGGGGATTTCAGAAGTATATCGTAGGATCCCTCATCTACACCCATTGTTTGATCCTCTCATGTCGATCATCAAAAGTATGGAAACCATGACTGAGGAGCATGATGCCGCCCTTTTGTGGTGAGATTCTATGAAGGAAAAATATGCAGATGGCTTGTCATATAAGGATATCAAGGATCTTGAGATATCCAAAGCCGGAATTGCCTCATTGTTTGTCAATCCCTATACTGGTCAGCCCGTAGATCCCCAAAAAATAAAACTTTCTATCAAATGGTGCACAAATGATGGGATTGTGAAAAGCTTTTGGGATCGTTGGTGGATGGTTTTTGACAAACCACCCAACAACAATCCTGATATCCCATTCTATTTCATATAAAAACTGTATGTTGAGTTTGTTTTACACAAACATGTGAACTACTTTGACATCCAACCTTTCCAAGGTGTAGGTTTAGGTATGCCCCAAAATAGACCTGGGGCAGTCAGTGTAGTCCAGGGCCCATATGTCCCCCCTCCTCCTATTGATCCCCCACATACAGTTCAACATCCTGATATCATTTGTGAGGCAGTTTCACGGACCATATCGACTATTCACTCTTTGAGTAGCCTTTTGGTTTCTCAGGCTGCGTCAGTAGCTCAGCCTACTCTTGATGGTAGCGATGCATCTGGTGTTGGTGACACGTCATCCTCAGATCCACACATATGCGTGCCCCATAGTTGTGTCATGTGTGGGCATGTATGCTTGGGTCCAGTTGGACAGCCCGTTGATCCTCCTATGGGCAATGCAGATTATGAGGTGCATGAGATGCATGATGCACTAGATGTTATTACATAGACTCAAGGATACCGTAGGGAGTCCTCACATGCTAGAGTCGAGGAGGCAGCGTCATCATACATTGATGATGCATTGGTAAGATTTGTGTTTTCACAGTTCATGTTATATTTTAATTAAATATTTATAAATTAGATAATATTAAGTACTTATTTTTATTTACATGGTCTATTTAACAGTTGATGATCGAGGATGAGTTGAGACAAATTCAAGAGGGCACCTTGTCAGCCATTTCATTTGGCCTTGATAGCTTGACGGTACATATATTATTTCACCTAGTCATTTGTATTTTATTGTACATACATGCTCATCATTTATATTTGTATTAATTAGATTATGTAGTAACTTGCATGTATATCTTATTTTAGTCTTGTAGGGCACAAGCAGCACGAGTGTAGTGCAGTGTGATTTAGGATCTGGTAGTGCAATTTGAGACAAGTGAAAGGTAATTGAATGCAAATATGATTGAATGAATAGTTTAAATAACTTATAGTGATTATACATGTCTAGACATAGATTGATAGTTTCATATACTTGTTGTGTATATATACAAAGAACTCTTGGCTTCACATCCTTGATGACTACACCCAGTATACCTGAAGAAGAAGAAGAGATGCCTCGAGTAGATGTGTGTTTATTTTATTATTTGATTAGTAGATATAATTTGTTATTATCAGTGACAATTATATGCTAACTTGTATCAATGTCATGTTTCTGAACATATGTATGTTGTGTATCAAAATATTCAAAACATACCTCCTCTACCAAAGACATACATCAAGAGTCCTGCAAAGCTGAAGAGAAAAATGTGGAGATGAGGTAAACATGAATAGTTCAATTATAGTTCATTTTTATGTTAACTTTTCGAATGTGAATTATAAAATATAACTAATATTAATCATGGTTTGTTTTTCTTGTGCAGGATCCTTCAGAGCTGAGCAGTGCAGTGAAGAGGATCGATTTTGATGATTCATCAGCAGCTTAGGATGTTATAGATAGTTTTGGGATGCTTACATGTCTAGTTGGCATGTACACTTTGTATATGGACATGCATTCATGTATTTATACATGCATTTTATTTCAGTTGGCGTTTCTACCATATTTGTGTATGGACATACATTGGTAATCATTCGACATTTTTATATATACAGAAGTTGATATTCGATCATATAAATTGTTACTCATCTATGTGTGGTGTTATCATGGAAATCTTTAATCTTCATTCCAATAATATACAATGGCTAATAATGGCTATTTAATGAACAATACAATTCATTTCATTTCATCGTAACTGTTGTTTTTATAATGAACAATATAATTCATTTAATGAACAATACAATACAATTCATTTAATGAACAATACAATACAATTCATTCAATGAACAATACAATGAATGAACAATACACTTCATTTAATGAACAATACAATACAATTCATTTAATGAACAATACTTGATACAATTCATTATTACCCTATGCATGGTCCTATTTTTCCCCCCACCTCGGTCGAATGCTTGGGGTTTCATTAGGGCAGAAATTTTTTTGTTGGCAAAAAAATCATCAGTCTCACTCAATCGAATGTTGTCGCATGGCCGATTTCTCATTCTACTCATCGCGATGATGAACCATCAGCTCCGACATGTTAAGTTAGGTATTATTACCCTATGCATGCTCCTATTTCCCCCCCCACTCGATCTGACACTCGGGGTCATACCCTACCGGAGTCATCCCTGGAGAGCCCTAAGTGCTCAAAATTATCAAACTTTGATGGGCCCTAACTAGGAATCTATGGCACCTGCGAATGATTCATTTGAACCTGTGGGGTCACTAGAGAGGTCCCTACAAAAGCCCATCTCGGTTTTTCAATTTTCCCTACGGTTTTATTAGGGCAGCAATTTTTCTGTTGGCAAAAAAATCGTCAGTCTCACTCAATCAAATGTTGTCGCGTGGCCAATTTCTTGTTCTTCTCATCGCGATGATGAATCATCAGCTTTGACATGTCCAGTTAGGCATTATTACCCTATGCATGCTCCTATTTTTCCCCCCAACTCGATCCGACGCTCGGGGTCATACCCTACTAGCATCATCCCTTGAGTGCCCTAAGTGCTCAAAATTGTCAAACTTTGACAGGCCCTAACTCAGAATCCATGGCACCTGTGAACAATCCATTTGAACCTACAAGGTCATGAGAGGGGTCCCTATAAAATCCTATCTCGGTTTTTCAAGTTGCCCTATGATTTTACTAGGGCAGCAATTTTTCTGTTGGCGAAAAAATCATCAGTCTCACTCAATCGAATGTTGTCGCGTGGTCGATTTCTTGTTCTGCTTGTCGCGATGATGAACTATCAGCTCCGACATGTCCAATTAGGCATTATTACCCTATGCATGCTCCTATTTTTCTCCCCCACTCGATCCGACACTCGGGGTCATACCCTACCGACGTCGTCCCTCGAGCACCCTAAGTGCTCAAAATTATCAAACTTTGATAGGCCCTAACTCAGAATCTGTGGCACCTGCAAATGATCCGTTTGAACCTATGAGGTCACGAGAGGGGTCCCTACAAAAGCCTATCTCAGTTTTTCAATTTTCCCTACGGTTTTATTAGGGCACCAATTTTTTAGTTGGCAAAAAAATCGTCAGTCTCACTCAATGGAATGCTATCACGTGGCCGATTTCTCATTTTGCTCGTCATGATGATGAACTGTCGGCTCCGACATGTCCAATTAGGCATTATTACCATACACATGCTCCTATTTCCCCCCCCCCCCCCCCCACTCGATCCAACACTCAGGGTCATACCCTACACATGTGACATCCATGAAGGGATATGAAGGTATATTTTGTAAACAATTAGAAACCTTTAATGATAATCAAGTTGAAGCCTTGAGATTTATGCAATATGGTTCAAGTCCAAAACTATACCCTAAAACCACACACTCTTCCCTCTCCCAGCATACACTAATGAGTCACAAGTTAACATAGAATCTCGAAGGATTTAACGAGAGAGTTTTGATTTTACTTATGTCTTGTGTATTATAATAAAGACCAATTTGCCAATGTGACATCTTCATATGAGAGAAAAGCTTCATTTTATCTCAATATAGTTGTACCTATTTCACTATTAGAAAAAATAAATATACAAAGATTTGTTATTAGAATCCTCTATATTATGGATTTGAATTGATGTTCTCAATTACTTATTATCTGTTCAACTTTTCTTCATAAGGCACAACCATTTGGTGGTTATCATATCAGGACAACAATCCATGACTTTCAAAGTAATTGATATTTATTCCTACACCTCACACTCACAAGATTAATAATGAAATGACATTTATGATTCATCAAATGCTGACAAAGTCTAATCAAATTTCAACTTCAAGATGTATACAACATATCATATTCAACTTCAAGATGCATACAACTTACCATATTCAAGCTCATGCCAACCACCACTTGGATATTGTTATATGTCGATTAAAGTACAATTCATTTGTAACAGGGGCACACTCACAATCTGAAGTTGCAAAGACCTGTGGGAAGCATCAAATTAGAAATTTACTAATCTGACTCATACTACTGTCAAAAGCATCAAAGATACTACTGCTAGAGACCACCATGCTCCATTGTGGAGAGAATATTAGGTGCATCTGATGTCAGCATCTGAAAATGAAACAATGTTATTCAATTGCCAAAATCTAACTGACTTTATTTTATAAACCATTAATGAATAAAAATAGACAAGGTTGCCTAAGTGAAAGTTCGATGACCACCTTGACTAGTAGGTGTTGATGTTGAAGGCCCAACATTAACCTACTTACTTGACTATCAATGTCAAATGTTTGATTCAATAAATCATCTATCATGACTATTTGATCCACTACAGATGTGTCCTGGCCACATGCATTTGAATCATCTTCATGATAATAAATATAACAAGACCCACAATTTAATCTCATTAATGCACAAAGGAATATGTACCATCACCAAGAGAGGGTCTTGTCAATGACGAATGATCTAGCATGAACTTGTATTTTTAAGAATTGTTATTCTACACATAAAATGCATGGATGAACATAAACGATTTATGATAATCACTTCAACTGAAATACATGATAATAAATGAAAAGGTGGGATTATATACCATACAAATACATCCCTTCGAATTATATCAACAGAACCCACTATGTTGATGCAAAAATCGTAATGTGATACTATTGTATATCATCAAAAAAGACCTTCATGAGCATAAAGGTTATGCGATAATTATATCACAAAAAATTATCAAATAGTGTTGTCTAATAACAAAAATTGTAAAGCTCATCAAATGCATGATAATAAGTCGTGGTGCAAAAATACGTCCCTTCCAATTATATCAAGTGTACTCGCTATGTGCATGCAAAAACCATGTTGCCAAAAAAAAAACGTTCATCAATAGACCTACATTTTGAACACATCCTTAATATACGCATAACAAACTTGAACATTAAGGTTTAATGATCATTGTTTGAAATGAAATGCATGATTAAAAAATAAGGCACCATTAAAGACCTACTACTCAAGTGTACTTGAAGGATCATCTCTTTGTTTAAGAGTATCTCGTATTGCTTCATGATTAGCAGTAGTCACTGTCCATAGCTCTTTGGTCTTCGGTTTTTCTTGATGCTTCAACAACTTGACATTTATAGCTATAATAAGGTGTGAATACATTATAATGGTTTTGTGTCTCTCATAGTCTTCAAATGCAGGTATGCCATTCTTTCTAATCATGTATGTTCGCAGCCAAGTTCCCACAACAACAACTGAACCTGTAGGATATGTGAACCCATCATCATCTGTCACTAGTTGTGTTAGCTTTTGTTTTCCCTGTACACATCATGCCAACCAATATTCTAATCTCTCTTCATTCCCTTGCGGTGCAACAACTGCAAAAACATGTCCTGGTTGTACAAGATCTGATAGATGATCATACTCAAGTGAACTTTCCATGTCATCATTTGACAAGGATATTGTTTGAGATAAAGGAGTTAGATAGTGGGGAACCCACTCACTTGACTCACATTGATCCCAATCACAATGAACACAACTCTGACAAAAACAAGCCAACGCTTGTGTCCAAATGGTCCATGTACTTGCATTTGAGCTGAGAAATGAATGCATCTTTGAAGAATCTTTAATTGTTTGACAATACAATCTATCTCCCATTGTTCCCTCCTCAACCAACCAAAAGAATCTGCTCACTGTTGAATCAAGAGTACCTCCATGTGATAATGCTGAACTACACCAATCAACAATAGAACGTACATCAGAGAAATTTGCACCTGAAATCCTCAATTGCTCCTTAACTAGAGCTCTCTTCAAACATGCACCTGCTCCATCATGCTCTCCCTTCCCATGCCCCGCCTAAAAAAAACACCAAATATGAGGTATACACCTCTCCACATGCATTCTACTCAACCAATAAAACATACGGGCATTCTTGAATTGACCCATATAGTTATCTAACCATATTATATGTTGGTCAATTGCAATATCTTTCTCATGCAAGAACTCAAAAAAATTCTCGAAAGAATGTTACACATACTCGGAGGAGTGTGATCTATCATCACTCATATAAAAATGATACTCCTTGATTATCTTCCTGTCCTTTTTTGTACTATCAGGAGCATGTCTATATGTAATGTGAACAAAAATAGCAATCTGGACTGAATTGTAGTACTGAGACTGTACCTCATTCTGTAGTTGCAATGTATAGTTCTCTACAAAATCAACCACCGATACAATAGTGCCAATCGGGAAAGAGTTCTTACACATCCTGAACTATTGATCCAACCACTGAGACCTATGGGTGTGCCTTACATACTTGTAGAAAACATTTTCCTTAAAATCCAGAATAAAATCAGCAATACTCACTTCTCTTGAGACTAATTCACATCTGGAACCTTTACCTCCACTCTTCAAAGTATATTTCACTATCCCGTATCTTTTTTTATCAACATAATTATTTCCAAACTCATGTTCACTGCCCTCATGAAAACATGAAACAAACTTTGACAACCCACCACATTTTGAGCACTTCTCATTCAAACAATCATTTCTATAGAAATAGCAGCCATCATCTCTAGGGCATAAAAATAGATCTTGAAAGTCTCTTGATGATCTCAGAAATAGCATTGCACCACACTCCTGCAACATCTCATTAGTATGCATCGTAGAACGAGTATGACATAAAAGTTCATGGTACATTGAAAACTCCACATGGTACTTGCAATAACAGGTATTGCGAATCTTAAGAGGAACAAAATAAAATGGTTTCAAAGATTCAAAGGCCCTTTGTGATATTTGCAAAGTTGGATGTAGTTCACAAAAAAATTTGTACAACATTGTTTGGCTTGATTCCAAGAAATGTTTGGGATGTAGTGTGCAGTCTCGGTTGCCAATTCTTAATTTCAAAATGTCCTTTACATTGGGTGACACTCTAGAATTAGATTGCCAAAATTGTTGAATCTCTTCCTTCACATTGTCAGTCAACTTTCTATCAACACATGGAAGCCTCCCACCAAATGCCCATGTATCTTGTTGAAGTGCTCTATCCAAAGTTTTACGGTTTATGTTAAAATCAACACAAGTTTTTCTCATTTGATGAGCCTTCCTCAATTGATGGCTTACTAAGGAGGTTGTAATCACTCTTTGAGTGGCTCTCTTATCTCTTTCTTTGGTATTCTTTCCAGTATAATTGAGAGCATCAAATAGATTTTTTGCAATAATAGAATTTCTCTCCATCTTCTTGTTCATACGAATCTTCAATTTGTTTAGCAATGGTCTCATCTTTATCATCTTTAGCAATTGAACAAAGAGTTGGCATTGCTCGGTCAATGTCTTATTGCTAAAATTTTGGTTAAAAAGTTGTGTAGCCCACAACCAAATGGTTCTTGTTGACCTCTTGCCTTCAAGATTCGTAATAATGTTCTCATCGATTTTAAATAACCATTTTGGGGTTCTTGAAGGTCTTGGATTTGGAATTTGTCTTTCATCCATGAGAGGGTCTTCATTTGTAAAGTAATTAGGTGTTACATATGGTTCACTTGGTTGAGCAATTCCACCTTCAACGTTAAATTTTTCCACGTTTTCACCTCCTATGTCAAAATTTTCCACATGTTAAGCATTTTCATTATCACTTTCAACATTTTCAAAATTTTCAATATTTTCACTTTCAAAATCTACATTTTCATTTTCAATAACTTGTGGCACATTTTCAAATTCAATTTCCTCTTCAGTTGAAGTAACATTAGCAATATTTAACATGCCTTGTCTTCTCCTCCTATGACATTCTCTATCTCTTTCTCTATACACTTTAATTTGGTCATTTGAAAGTTTTCTTTTGTGTTTAGACTTCTGACGACTACTACTCCCCATTTCCCTCCACACATGCTCCTTCGTGATTGACAATGTAAGTTTTCGCTTTAAGAATCTCCCAAAAGCACAAATTTGTCCCTAGCTATCTGAAAACCCATGATCCTTGACAGAAAATAGAATATACAGACTATGGGTCGTTGGAATCTGCAGAATGGCCCACAAACCCTTTTTTTCTCAGTTTTTTGTACAAAAATCAGATATCAAATAAAATAAAATCTGATATCCAATTTTAATACAAAAATTTGTGGTCCCCAAAAAAATTCCTGTTGCCACCATTTATTTAGTAATCTACCACATTGCAGAAATACGATATCCGATTAAATCGGATATCAGATTTCATTAGTCATATTTTAGAGAGAGAGAGAGAGAGAGAGAAGGAGAGGGAGAGAGGGAGAGAGGGAGAAAGAGAGAGAGGAGGAAAGGGAGAGAGAGAGAGAGAGAGAGAGAGAGACAGACAGACAGACAGAGAGACAGACAGAGAGAGGTGGAGAGAGAGAGAGAGAGACAGAGGGCCCCTTATGACCCCTATGGACACCATATGAACCATAACGACACCAGAGGACCCCTTAAGACACCAAATCATGTCGTTAGGGGTCATATTGTGTCCTATGACACCATAAGACACAATATGACCCCTAATGACATGATTTGGTGTCTTAAGAGGTCCTATGGTGTCATTAGGGGTCATATGGTGTCCATAGGGGTCATATGGTGTCTTGGGACACTATAGGACCCCTTAGGACACAATATGACCCAAAGCAACCCAATATGGTGTCATTAGGGGTCATATGGTGTCCTAAGAGGTCACAAGGGTTCATGGGACACCATATGACCCCGATGGACACCATACGACCCCTAATGACACCATAGGACCCCTAACGACACCATAGGATCCCTTAAGACACTAAATCATGTCGTTAGGGGTCATATTGTGTCCTACATCCTTGTAAGACACAATATGACCCCTAACAACATGATTTGGTGTCTTAAGGGGTCCTATGGTGTCATTAGGGTTCATACGGTGTCCACAGGGGTCATATGGTGTCTTGGGACACCATATGACCCCTTATGACACAATATGACCCCTTTTCCCTACAATATGACCCAAAGCGACCCAATATGGTGTCATTAGAGGTCATATGGTGTCCTAAGAGGTCATAAGGGTTCACGGGACACCATATGACCCCTATGGACACCAAACGACCACTAACGACACCATAGGACCCCTTAAGACACTAAATCATGTCGTTAGGCGTCATATTGTGTCATACGTACCCATAAGACACAATATGACCCCTAATGACATGATTTTTTGTCTTAAAGGGTCCTATGGTGTCGTTAGGGGTCATATAGTGTCCATAGGGGTCATATGGTGTCTCGGGACACCATAGGACCCCTTATGACACAATATGACCCCTTATGACATGATATGACCCCTTTTCCCTACAATATGACCCAAAGGAACCCAATATGGTGTCATTAGGGGTAATATGGTGTCCTCAGAGGTCATAAGGGTTCATGGAACACTATATGACCCATATGGACACCATATGACCCCTAACAACACCATAGGACCCCTTAAGACACTAAATCATGTCATTAGGGGTCATATTGTGTCCTACGACACCGTAAGACACAATATGACCCCTAACGACATGATTTGGTGTCTTAAGGGGTCCTATGGTGTCGTTAGGGGTCATATGGTGTTCATAGGGGTCATATGGTGTCTTGGGACACCATAGGTCCCCTTATGACACAATATGACCCAAAGCGACCCAATATGGTGTCATTAGGGGTCATATGGTGTCCTAAGAGGTCATAAGGGTTCATGGGAAACCAAATGACCCCTATGGACACCATACGACCTCTAACGACACCATATGACCCCTTAAGACACTAAATCATGTCGTTAGGGGTCATTTTGTGTCCTATAACCCCATAAGACACAATATGACCCCTAACGACATTATTTGGTGTCTTAAGGGGTCCTACGGTGTCATTAGGGGTCATATGGTGTCCATAGGGGTCATATGGTGTCTTGGGACACCATAGGACCCCTTAGAACACAATATGACCCCTTAGGACACAATATGACCCAAAGCAACCCAATATGGTGTCATTAGGGGTTATATGGTATCCTAAGAGGTCATAAGGGTTCATGGGACACCATATGACCCCTAACGACATGCTTTGGTGTCTTAAGGGGTCCTATGGTGTCCCAAGACACCATATGACCCCTAAGAACACCATAGGACCCCTTAAGACACCAAATTGTCTCCTCAGGGGTCATATTCTCTCTCTCTCTCTCCCTTTAATTCTCTCTCTCTCTTCTCTCTCTCTCTCGCTCTCTCTCTTGCTCTCCTCTCTCTCTCTCCCTCTCTCTCCCTCCCCCCTCTCTCTCTCTCTCTCTTTCTCTCCACCTCTGTCTCTCTCTCTCTCTCTCTCTCTCTCTCTCTCTCCCTCTCCTCACTCTCCCTCTCCCTCTCCCTCTCTCCCTCTCCTCTCTCTCTCTCTCTCTCTCCTCTCTCTCTCTCTCTCTCCCTCCCTCTCCTCCTCTCTCTCTCTCTCTCTCTCTCTCTCTCTCTAAAATGTGACTAATAAAATCCGATATCTAATTTAATTGGATATTGGATTTCTGCCATGTGGCAATTTGCAAAATAAATGGCAGCAATGGGAAATTGTTTGGGGACCACAAATTTTTGTAGTCAAATTTTCAAATTTCAAATTTCAGCTCAGGAATGCTTTGGTATTTGGCTTTGAAGTGACAGGCCTTGAAAGTCAATTGAAAAAATGTGTTTTTCAGTATTCCTTGATTTTCTAGACTTTACACTAGTGGCTGACGACTTTTTTTGTAACCAAAATTGATAAAACGAAAAGAGTTTTTTAAGGACGTTCCTAGCTTTCCAACAATATAAGGCTTCTCTTATTTCAAATTTAATAAATTATTATTATTTATTTTCTAATTGAATTCTGACAATAGTCTTGATTGATATATTGATTGAAAAACACTCATAACTTTGAAATGGTATAACACTTTTTGAAACCGAACATGTGTCACATCCTATGCTTCGTCTACTATAGGGAAATTTTTTTTAAAATTAAATTTCATAAGGTTTTGACCAAGTTAAGGTGGTCAGACGTAGGAGTTTCTGAATTTCTGAAAAGCTATAGTAAAAAATTCATAAATAATTATTTAATTTATAAAAAATTAAAAAAAAAAATGTGTCACATCCGGACATGAGTCTAATACTTATATTATAAATATTATAAAAAAATATTAATATTTCATTGTGATTAGGGTGGTCAGACATATGTCTACTTCTTAATTTTTTCCTCAAATTTTAGTACCACTACATTGAAATTTGAAATTTTCATCAAATAGGATTTTTTTTTCCCAAAAAACAACTAGTAGCTTAGAAACTACATTCAATTTTCTATATATATTCTCTTCTTACATATTTTAAAAATAATGTTCACAACTTATTCAAATTTTCATGTCAAGTTGTATAACTCTGATTTTCTGAAATTTCATTGCCACTTAAGGGCCTGTTTTGGCACACCATGATCCTGCACATACCCATAGGCTCTCTTTCTTCCTTATGGGGAGGTATTTTGGTCATCATCATTGGACCATCTTTGTAGAAGATTTGACATTGAGGGAGGGCTTCATGGTCTCTTCTTCTCTCTTATGGGGGGGACATATTTTGTTCTTCTCATTCATCATTGAGAGCATTGTGTGCTTTCATCATCTCTCTTTTAGGGGAGGGTTTTTTCCCATTGGTTTTTTCTCTCTTTCTACATTTATGGGAGATTGCATTTGCATTTGTTCATGGGTACCTAACATGGCCTCATAGCCGGGACCCATCTTGCATTGCTTAGTTGCATTGTAGACTTTAGTGCATTCCCCTAAGTAGCACTTAAGGGAGGGTGTTGGTGTAAATAATTATTCATCTTGGATATTATTACACCTTACTTAAGTTTACTTAGGATAATGCATTTCATAGTAGTTTGGATATGAGACACTTGGGTGTTTGTGCCACATTGGGATAGTGTGTGTAGTAGAATTTCCACCTTTTATGGTGTTGATCTTATCTTGTTGTTACATTCCACCTCATGTGGAATATTTTATTGTTTCTCCTACCTACTGACACCTATTTCCTACCTACCCTTGTTTCTTATTGAGCCACATGTCATATTTGTGTGCTCACATATCCATACAGCCTTGCCTATATAAGCAGGCTCATCTACATTATTTGTATGAGCAATCAATTCAACATATTGTAATGATCTAGTTGATCATATTTTGCATCTTGATAGAATATAGTTTATTCCTATCATATATTTTGTCTCTCTTATTTGTGCTTTCCATTGCTTCTAGATCTTGGGAAAATCTTACAGATATTATAAAAATATATTTTAACTTAATAAGCTTATTGTATACTATGGTTATTTTTATTTATTATTAATTTATAATTTTAAATTATTATTTAGATATTATATATTTTGATATCGCATTTTTTAACTGTATTTTAGTTGTACATTTTAGATTTAAATTTAAAATTATATAATTATATTTTGTGAAATTAAAATAAAAAATATTAGAAGTAGTTTAGTTTATAATAATTTTAGTTCTTTTAAAAAGTGAATATTGTAAAATAATTATATTTTGAACTTTTTTCCTAGTTTATACAATATTTCTAAAATATATTTTATCATTTTTAACTATATCAAATATTTATGTTCTTAACTTTTTAACAATTTTTTGATTATGTTTCTAGTAATTATTTTATAATTCTAAAAATAATATTTATTTTGGTTAATAATTAAATTTGTAAGCAATGTAGAGATAGACAATCCAATATAATGCTCTCTCTCTCTCTCTCTCTCTCACACACACACACACACACACACACACACACACACACACACACACACACACACACACACACACGTGCACGCCATGTTTCTCGCTCCCTATCTCTATCTTTATCTTTCTCATTGACACACACAAACAATCCATATTTCTCCATTTCTATCTCTATTTCTCTCTCCATCTCTCCTCTCCTTATTACTTCTCTATCACCTCCTCTCTCTCTCTTTCTATATCCTTCTCTACCCATATATTTATCTTTCTCTCTTTATCTCCCTCTCTCTCATTGTCTCCATCTTTCTACCTCGCCCTCTCTCTCCCAAGTTATAGCTATCTCTTCCTCCCTACTTATCATTCTCCCTACTCTCCTTATATCTCTCCGTTTTTCCCCTCTTCTCCCTATCCCTCTACCCCTCATCTTCTCTCTCTCCCTTTATCTCCCCCCTCTATCTCTCCCCATATCCTTACTTTGATCATTTCATATCCCTCCATATCTCTCTCTATCTCTAGATATCTATCTCTTCCAACTCACTCTCTCTCTCTCTCTCTCTCTCTCTCTCTCTCTCTCTCTCTCTCTCCAACTTCATCTCTTTCTTCCTCCCTATCTCTATCATGTAGTTCTATATCTTTACCCCTCTCTATTTGTCTCCTCTAACTCTTTCCCCACTATTTATCCTATTGGGTCTCAAATCAACAGATTGGATAGGTTCTAAGGAAATGCCAACTCCTATGATCAAACCCTCCAATTGACTTGGCCAACTTATAGAGTGAACCTATTTGGTTACTAACTCTCTCACTTTAGGCTCTGTAGGACCTAGGCGGGTATACCTACTCACTAGTTGTTCCTTCAACAAATGCTTTTTATAGCAGATTTAGTGTCTTAATCTGATATCTCCTAGTCTCAGAATGGCACAAGTTTCTCAAACAGATTGATTTCAGATGTGTGTATTGATCTATGTATCTTACAAAGGTATATATGTTACACTTTGGCTAAATTACCTTACTATACCTACTCTACTAATCCTAATGCTTAAAAGTAAAGGGTAATTGGGATGGTTAAAGGGTTTGTTTACAAAAGATCAATGCCTTTCCTCTTATTTGGGCTACAAAGTCTTATATTTCTTCAGGACTTATTGTGTAAACTTATGAGACAGTTTTTAAACCCACCCCCTCTCGACGAGTCTGTTAGTTACTGTTTCTTATGAGCTCTACTTCAATGTCTATATTGTAAACTGCTTGAATGAATTTAACCCTAACTTTAAGAGACCATCCAAGGAAGAAATACAAGGAAAAATTACAATTCACAAGTAAATCTTTTTTGATCCAAATCTACAATATGAAACACAAAATTTCACTGGAAGAACACAAATAACCTTATATCCTTTAGATAATATCACAAGCAACTGCCTTTTGAAAATATGTTAACTCTCAACACATATGAGAAAGAAAATGCAACTGGTAATTTTTGATAAAAAGTTTAAAAGTACAAAATTACCTCCACCTCTTGTATCTCTTTGTTTTTTTTCTCTCTTTACATTTTACATCACACATATATATGTGTTTGAATGGTTTTCATATCCCTTTGGGTGAAAAGACACCCCCCTTTTAAATAAAAATAATTCCAAATCCCAAAATTGCCTTAGTTTATGTAATTAATTGTCACTTTACAAGTTGTTTAGGCATATTAGAGGTATTTTAAGGCTATTTTATGGGTATATAATGGATAAATGGTCTTTAAATGATGTAAATACCCCCTTTGGTGCTTCACACTAGATTTTTTATGCCCATTATTGTGTTTATGTTATGGTTTCATATTGTGCAACAAATATAAAATATATTACTTGTACCTATTCAATATATATATGTATATATATATTTAGAATTTTTCTTACTCCTTGTCTTGGAATTTGGAATTCTAAAAATTGCAAACTTTAGGGTTCAAACAGTGGCTCTGTCTGGGGATGGATGCCCCTTGTGGGCATAGCAAGAATTCAGATCTTTGGTAGAGCAGACCATGTGCCTAATTCATTGACCTATTTTGGTGGCCTCAAGCCCAAAAAATTGAACACTAATTATTTCCTCTATCAAACATCTGATTCTCATCATGAAGTAGTATAAAAACTTTGAAATTAGTGATATCACCTGATTGGCAATTCCTGTCATAAGATGCATCATCCATCCTTATTTTATAAGGATTCTTTATTTCACCTGGATTACCATTATCCCCTATTCCATAGGAAATGGTATTTATACTTTTACAAAAGTTTGCTTCTTGTGGCATCCACATATTCTTCATCTCTATTTTATTGGAATGCTGCATATTATCTAACTGGTACTTATTTTCACCTTTTATTTTATCTCTATGTGATGTACCTTCCTTTTGTAACTCTCTTATTTTTGTGGTCCTTTTATCATGTGACTTAGTCATATTATTACCCATGTTTTCTTCACACATGTTTGTATTGTCCATACTGTCTGAAATTTTTTCTTCTTCATCATATAAAGGATTTGAGAATACATGAAAATCCTTTTCACACATACCATGGCAGTAGGGAATATGATTTTCCTCTATCACTTCATCACATAAGGGGTTTAAAAATATTTGAAAGCCATTTCCAAATTCGCATACCTCTTCTTTATCAAGTGTATCATCAAGGTACTCAGGTATGGATTCACTTTCCTCATGACTGGTACAATATTCTTCATCAATGTTAGCAACAATTTCTTCAGGTTCTGACTTGTACTCACAAACATCATCAATTGCTTCTTCATTAGATGGGACTTCCAAATGGATAACTGATTCTTCTATATATTCATCTTCATTTGCATCTCTTATATTGATGTTACTCGTCTCACACAAATCATGTAGTTTTTTATTCAATTCTTCAAGAATTGAAAATGCTGATTCCAAATTGTCAGACCCAAATTCTCTCTCTATCAATTCCTCCAGTATAGCTGAATTAAGTTGTATATTATAAGGCATTTGGAAATAAGTCACCATTATTCTGCCAATCATTTTTTCTATAGATTCACCTTCCTTTCTTCTTATGTTGTAGATTGCATTGCCACAATCATAATCTGATTGAATCTGTTTTTGGTATGGAGAACCAATTGAAGGGCTAGCGGCTGAAGTGTTGTCCTCGATTACACCGTAGAATTCTTCCATGAACCACCACTCAAGTTCTTCCCATGATGAGATACTTTATGGGGGTAAGAAGCTGAATGACTACTCTGCAACATCCTCCAATGTTAGCACAAACCATTTCATGATTGTTTCTTCTGAGTAGATTCTAAAGGTCTCAATAAACCAATAAAATGATTTTAGATGCCCAATTGGTGATTCCCTTTCATCTCCATGGAACCTCGCCATACAGATCTTCAGCTCACAAGGAAATGCATATGGATACTTAGGGATGTTACCAAAATCCAATGGCTTAAAACTTCTTGGAATATTCTTGCCTCTTTGTGGCTATGGTTGCCACTGTGCATATTTTTCTGAAGATGCTTCTCCATAAAAATATGGATATTGAAACATATTGAATGCTACTGATCTTTTTCATTTAATTTTCCTTTTTACAGAGTTGCCACCTCTTTCATAGAGGACATAAGTTATTTCTTTCTTTTGAGTTCTCTCCCACAATAGAGTCTTAATAATTCTTCCCTAGCAGAGTCGCCAATCTGTTGGGTCTCAAATCAATAGATTGGATAGGTTCTAAGGAAATGCCAACTCCTATGATCAAACCCTCCAATTGACTTGGCCAACTTATAGAGTGAACCTATTTGGTTACTAACTCTCTCACTTTAGGCTCTGCAGGACGTAGGCGAGTATACCTACTCACTAGTTGTTCCTTCAACTAATGCTTTTTATAGCAGATTTAGTGTCTTAATCTGATATCTCCTAGTCTCAGAATGGCATAAGTTTCTCAAACAGATTGATTTTAGATGTGTGTATTGATCTATGTATCTTACAAAGGCATATATGTTACACTTTGGCTAAATTACCTTACTATACCTACTCTACTAATCCTAATGCTTAAAAGTAAAGGGTAATTGGGATGGTTAAAGGGTTTGTTTACAAATGATCAATGCCTTTCCTCTTATTTGGTCTACAGAGTCTTATATTTCTTCAGGACTTATTGTGTAAACTTATGAGACAGTTTTTAAACCCACCCCCTCTCGACGAGTCTATTAGTTATTGTTTCTTATGAGCTCTACTTCAATGTCTATATTATAAACTGCTTGAATGAATTTAACCCTAACTTTAAGAGACCATCCAAGGAAGAAATACAGGGAACAATTACAATTCACAAGTAAATCTTTTTTGATCCAAATCTACAATATGAAACACAAAATTTCACTGGACGAACACAAATAACCTTATCTCCTTTAGATAATATCACAAGCAACTGCCTTTTGAGAATATGTTAACTCTCAACACATATGAGAAAGAAAATGCAACTGGTAATTTTTGATAAAAAGTTTAAAAGTACAAAATTGCCTCCACCTCTTGTATCTCTCTATTTTTTTTCTCTCTTTACATTTTACATCACACATATATATATGTGTTTGAATGGTTTTCATATCCCTTTGGGTGAAAAGACACCCTCCTTTTAAATAAAAATAATTCCAAATCCCGAAATTGCCTTAGTTTATGTAATTAATTATCACTTTACAAGTTGTTTAGGCATATTAGAGGTATTTTAAGGCTATTTTATGGGTATATAATGGATAAATGGTCTTTAAATGATGTAAATACCCCCTTTGGTGCTTCACACTCCATTTTTTATGGCCATTATTGTTTTTGTGTTATGGTTTCATATTGTGTAACAAATATAAAATATATTACTTGTACCTATTCAATATATATATGTATATATATATTTAGAATTTTTCTTGCTCCTTGTCTTGGAATTTGGAATTCTAAAAATTGCAAATTGTAGGGTTCCAACATATCCTCTCTCTCTCTCTCTCTCTCTCTCTCTCTCTCTCTCTCTCTCTCTCTCTCTCTCTCTCTTCCCCTCTCTCTCCTCTCCCCATTACAAACACAACAGAAGCATAGACCATATTGGTAATGGAGGTTGATATTCATGTACTCCCTAAATGCATGCAATAAATAGACCAATTTTTTTTCTATTTGACCTTGCACACCTCTTCGGCATACCCATTGCATACCAAGGTGCAAATGCTAGTAATTAACCCTTGAAAATGACATAAGAATGGGAAAATTGTTAGGTTTGAGATTGGGTTGATCAATGGTGTGGATTAGATGAGATATCAATGACTGCTCGATCAAATTATTGGTTGAAAGACTATGATCAAATTGGTTGGGAGATTGTGAGATGGAGGGTGGATGAAAAAATAATAAAATCAACAAACACCATTATACCATATTTGAATAAACGAATAAAAGGAATCCTTGACAATACAACACTTGTTTAGGGAAGACAAGGTTGGGTAATAGGGAGAACTCATTGTCGCACTTTCCATGATGCATGTAGGTTGTGTTTTCAACCACACAATGTACATCAATATGATTTTACTAGAAAGGTCAAATAATAAAAGGTTATGAATCCTTTATTTGATGTACTTTCTCACTTAGACTCCACCAAGCCTAGAATTTGATGGTCTATATGCCTGTTTTTTCACTTTTAGACCATATAAATGATACTTCAAATTGTTAATTCACCATAAAACAATATATTAGGTAATACATATTATATAGGATTATTATTTTTAAACCCATATATATTATTTTAGAATATTTATTATAAAAATACAAATTTATTTAGAATATTTTAAAATGGTAGGATAGAGTTGTTTCTATTTTTATAATATTTTAATATGAATTTTTAGTATCATACTTTTTACATGAATTTAGAAACTTAGCCAATTTTTTTCTTTTAAATATTTTTTATCTCAATTTTGAAACTTGTCATAATTGAGATGATATTTTAATATGAATTTTTAGAATAATTTTTTATTATAACTAGAAACAAGTTTTTTTAGTATAAATTTAAATTTTTACATATATTACCAATTTATCATTGTTTCCAAAAAAATTACACTTTTTTTATTTATATAAGATATCATAATGAAAGGACAAGGATTTTCATTTCTTTTCAAGAAGCAATATCTACATTTTAATTAACATATTTTTGTAAACAAAATTATAGACAACAACAATTAAAAAAATTAAAATTACTATTAAATTCTTTGGTAGATAAAACAAGTGCTGCAGAGCAGCGAAGTTCCTACATAGGAGTACAAGGTCGGTTGTGTGGTTGTTTTGAGTTGTTTGCAGACCTTAAAGAAGAAATTATTTCTTTCATGGAGTATTCCCCCAACTATTGATCAGAGAAAGGACATAACAATGAACACTTCTCAAATGTAGCCACCCAAAAACTATAGTAATAATTACATTGATTTTTGTATGGAAACAATAGCCCTAGATTTAGATGAGATTGAAGCAACTCTTCCATTGAAATATGGAAGATTTAGAGATAATCATAAAAATTCAGAAAGGCCAACTGCATTGGATGCGGGAGTCTTACCTTATAACGATGATTCAATAGTTTTTTCTTCAAAATTATCTATAATTAGTCATGGATCTACTCATAGAAACTACCAATCAGACTAGATAGATACTTTCAATGCAGAGATTAACAACAAAATGAACTTGGGAGTGTACATAGCATCTATGGATTCAAATGATCTTCTCAACTTCACAAACAATTATGAAAGCTTTAGGATAGTCCAAGGATAGTCCATCAACAGAGAGAAGGCAATTACGAAGGCATATTACTCTAGCAGATACTTCTTCTACCTTGGGGTATGGGGCATGTCAACATTAATCTTATGAAAGCTTTAGGATAGTCCAAGGATAGTCCATCAACAGAGAGAAGGCAATTACGAAGGCATATTACTCTAGCAGATACTTCTTCTACCTTGGGGTATGGGGCATGTCAACATTAATCTTAGAAGAATGTATATATCTAATTTTGAAGCTAGAAAAGTAATTTATGTGTCGTATCCCAGATTTTGTCCAAAATGAGATTCCAAATGCAATATGTGATCAAGAAAAAAAATGCCAAGACCCATTGCACACCACATGGAAGAGGTGTATCATTTAAACCTTGTTTTGACAATATTTTTAGGTATTTTATGTAGAACACAGAATATAAATGACTCCCTAAATGCACGGAACTAGTCACAAGCAAGGTCTTGAGCAACCAACTAGGATGTGTATGACATAAAGATAAATCTCATAAAACATAAATATTAATCTAGGAAAGATGTTGTACATTAATATATCTAATAAACATGAATATCAAAACAAAAATCAGATAATCACATAACAAGGACATATCCAAAAGTAATTTCAAATTGCATAAAACAATAGCAATTAAAATTTAATCTGGAGTTTAATATAATTCTAACACAAAATGAGGTATGGGGCATGGCACAAAAATATTTTGACATTTTAAAATTTCACACTCCATCAATATTTCTAGAAAATATTCTGCCTAAAAATATTTGTATAGTAGAATCTTAAGTGGCAGTAGAATATTTGAATTTTGAACACTGGACATTCCAGAATACCCATTCCTAGCTTGTACTTTGCCTAATCTCCTATTTTCTAAAACTACCCTGCCAAATTGGGAGAAACGTATGTCTTGTCCTTACATTTATTTCACGGGCTGCGAGGATTATAGGATATGGACAAAACGGGTTCAATTGGCAGGTGTACAACCAAACACCGTAAACTTTGTTAGCATCCCCCAGCCTGTGCCAAAAGAGGGGCTTTTGAGCAAGGTATAGATCTACAAATCCAGAAAACTCCAAAGCTCGCAACCAACATCCTCCCTGGTAAAAATGAGAATAATATTTCATCATAAATCTTGTAGTTAAAATTGTTTTAGCCATGCTAAAATCTAATTACAGAAACAGACCATATGAATTAAAAGGTATAGAAACTTGAAAGTGAAATGTGTTATACCAAATTGTGCCAATTGAAACCCTAACCACTCATTTTTTCAAACAAAAGAGTTCTTCAAAGACTTGACATGCTTTTCTAAAATAATTTTTCCTTTAAAAAACAATAGTACCACCCAGTGCCCTCGTATCTACTCTTCGTACTGTGCACATAAAGCTGTGAATCCTAGAGCCCCCTATTTTACAATGGCGGAGAGGCACAAAGGGCTCTGAACACTTAGGGTTTTATTATTTTGTATTCCAGGCCAATAACAACCACATAATAATGAAAACTAACTATAATGTGGTAGAGAGGTACAAATGCATCTGAAAATTTAGGCTTTATTCTTTTGTGTGAGAATTTAGATTTAGAAATTTAAAGAAAACTTAAATTGCTACAATAGCTTCTCTGGTTTTCGGATGCTTTAAAATTTTGACCAGCTTACAAATGCTTAATGTTATAATTAGAATGTGATTGCAAATATATGACCCTAAAAAATACTATTCCAATAGAATATCAGAGAGCTTTTTTAAAATATCTGTGTGAAAACCAAGAATCTACAGGGTTTGTGTTAGTACATCCAACTCATCACTAATGTTTTTCAAAATTTCTGTGTGAAAAGTGAAACTAAAAATCTAAGGTAATTGGTCAGGACATTCGATCCATTAGTACAACTTTAAAAAATATTTGTATTTAAAATGAAGTCAAAAACTTAAGATTTTTGGGGTTTGAACATCCGCTCCACCAACCAAAATTGAACAAATCTTTACCAAGTTAATGCATTATTTATCCTTCGGCATTTTCTGGGGTTTAACTTCTAAATCTTCTAAGAAACATATCTAAAAAATCCTTAAGTGTTTTATTTAAAAGATGCAGAGGGGGAAATAAGGAAACTTAACTTGTAGATTGAGGAGCTAAAAAATTCTAGCAGTTATAGTAATTTCTGGAGGATATGCGCTTGATCTGAATGCCATACTAGGATATTCTTCAACTTCTTTAGGGTTATTTTTGCTAACTTTTATGGTAAAAACTACATGATTGTGAGAGACCAGTCCCACAGAAGGCATATATTTTCTGCCTTGAAACATCAAGATGAAGTTTAATATCCTCAACAACCATGTAAATGGGACAGCTGTTTTTTTGCATTTTCCATGAAATCCCACCGCCATTCAAAGGTAGGATGTTGTATTCGAGACGGTTACCACAGATGTTCTCTCAATACACCATCTCCAAAAGCTCTAAATCACCACTGCCTTGTCTTGGTTTCGGCATTCCTCCTCGATACCCCTGTGTTCTCTTGTCAGTTTTACATATTCAAAGCACATATTAAGACTATTGACTTGAGATCAATGCAGGATGTTTCTGATTTAAATGTTGGCAAATATAGAAACTTCCATATTAATTGCTCCATTTGACAGTATGGAGCCTCTAGGTAGGTGGATAGGAGAAATTAATGCCAATGAAATCCTCCTTAATTTTGACTACACATACTAATTTATTGAATATCCCCTCGTAATCTAGACAAGATGGATTCCGACTTAAAGCCTTACTACGTAGCCATTTGCAATGCTTATACAACTTGTGCTTAAATGGGCTTTAGTGTGCTGCTTCAATCTTCTGACTTACCCTCATGAAAATCACCTTGAGTTTTTTAGGGCTTACCTCTAACCAATATATTTCACAAGTGGTTTCTAGCTAGCCACAAATTCTTTTCACAAATGGTTTGTAGCTGACCATAAACTTTGCTCTCAAGTGGTTTCTACTGACCACAAACTTCACATACTAGTGGTTTCTACTGAGACCATATGAAAATCAATCCATCTACCGAGACACATGGGTAACCAGCAGCTGTGCTCGGTAATTGTATAGGAATTATTTTTAGATACATAGATTCATCAATATTTGTAACAATACTAAAGTGTCTAGTACAACCAATCATGCACCCCTTACAAAAATTGAAGTACAATAACCATTCCAAATCATTCAAATATTTGCCCAAAAATATAATTTCATTATCTACCCATTTACATGTCAATAATATGGAGAACAATTCTTCTCTTTCCTTTAGCCTGGCTTGGCCAACTACAGTGGCCTCATAAAGAACCTCAACTCCTCTTTTTCAATAATCTACTCTTTATTTTTTTACAGGGAATGTCCAACCTTCTTATCTTCTTTTTTCAACTCAATCTTGACACCCAATATCTTCTATTGCATAGCCTTTTCATGGCCTAACCTTTTTATGCATCGGGTTAAATTAGCGACTCCCTCAACATTAGATTTTCTACAATGACATCTTTTTCTATAGATCTGCATCCCAGAAATCTCTCCTTCCTTTGACTGGTGATTTCCTCTTTGGATCACTGACTTTTCAAAGTCTAAAACTCCTTCAAACCCAACGATCTTTTGGTGATCTTTTAGTGGTAACGACTTCTAATTCAACTGGCAACAAACCTTTCCTTTTTTAGCGGCTTCTACTGCTTCCTTAACTTAACAGCCTATGATCTTTCATAGAGAGCTATGAACTCTCCTTCAATATAACTGTAGCTTCGATTTTCTTTGACCTCTCTGCAGAAAGGCTTTCTTCAACACTTCTTCTTGTATCAAAGACTCCAAAATCTCCTTGAGCTATGGGAAATATTGCAAATCTACTAAGCTTTGAGACTCGATCTGTGATGGAGGAGGTCACAGAAGGCTGGGCAAGAAAAATCTCCTCCCTACAATCCAACGTAATGAATCTCAGCAGCAAACGCCAACGAGCATATGGTACTTCTTCAATGTTTGGAGCTCTCCTTTAATCAAACAACAGCATGGTGACTTTGGTCGTCGGTTCATAGCTTCTGCAAACAACTTTGGCTTTTGTGATTTACAAATCACCATTCCTTGACAACTGAAAAAAGCCTTTGTTCAACTGCTACAACAATTTTAGACAAGCACTTGCGTAATGCCTTCAAATATCAACACTCCAATGATGGCTTCAGCTCTTTAGCAAGGGTAGAACACTTCTCGAGATTCTTTCTGGTTCTACAAAATCTCCAGGAGCATTAACCATCGGCTCTGATACCAATTTGAAGGATGAGGGAGGAAACAGGGCAAACACAAATTTACACATTGAACCACAAATACACAATTTTTATTCAACAAAATCATAACAACTAATATCTAAGCTTCACCTCACTCATCTCCAAAGGCTATGATATATAGTGAATTGTCAGACCCTTACAACTCTACAGAGCTGGACTCAACTTGGAGTACTAAACATATAGAAATGCCTCTTATTTATAGAGGCCTTGGAACTATTTATAGTTCTACATATTCAAAGCACATGTTAAGACTATTGATTTGAGGTCGATTCAAGATGTTTCTGATTTAAATGTTGGGTAGATATGGAAACTTCTACATTAATTGCTTAGGTTGACAGTATGAAGATTGGAATGGAGGAAGAAATAACATGAAAAATAAAAACACTTTTTTATATTGATCAGATTAACATAATATATTTCACAAACTTCTCAGAGAGCTTCATCTCATTCATCTCCTAAACACCCTTACATACACCTGGATTGCATATTTCCTTACAGCTTTTGAAAAGCTGGACTCAACATGGAGTACCGAACATATACAAATGCCTCTTATTTATAGAGGTCTTGGAACTGTTTATAGTTCTACATATTCAAAGAACATGTTAAGACTATTGACTTGAGATCAATGCAGGATGTTTTTTATTTAAATGCTGGCAGATATAGAAACTTCTAAATTAAATGCTTTGTTTGATAGTATGGAGCCTCTACATAGGTGGACAGGAGAAATTAATGCCAACAATATATCCATATTAAAAAAAATAGGAGGCCAAACATCACTCCTCAAAACCAATAGTAATCTCAATTTTTTTTATCATGGTTGAAAACCATTATTATTTATTCGCCCACCAAAAAAACATAGCATAAGCATATGGAGGACTAAGGCTCCAACTTTGGGCCATCCTCACAATAGGCTAAGCTTACGTTTATTACATTTTTCAGAGTCTATATATCATATTATTGATAGAGAGTAATCAATCTATCTAAGAGCAAGTAGAATGGGCCATGTAAGCCAAAGAGCCAACTAATGGAGCATTGATATAGGTTGTAGCTTCACAATGTTGATAATCATGTCTGTCATCTGGAAAGTGATCATTAGCATTTGGGCCACCCACAACTGCTCTGACCAAAAGGTTTGGATTGGGGGCATTGTTGTCCAAGAATTGGAAGCCCGCAATGCACCCAATGGCATGTGGGTGTTGAGCAACTGAAGACAGACATGAGCCTCTGTGGTGAATTCGCTGTGGGTACTTGGAACCTTGTCCAACCATGTATGATATCTACAGAGGATTGGAACTCAGTATATAGTTCACCTGCCACAACATAAAATTCCTCATGAGAATAATACGAGTTAATGTATGCTTAAAAGAATGGGCATTAACACTCACTAAAACGTTTAGAAAACAGGGTTAAAAAGAGTTGATAAATTACTTTTAACTATTTTTACCAGCATGGTTATAGTTTTGACACTTCATTATTCTTTTCAATTACTATTCTACATACCTGGCACTTTGCTATTGCTCTAATCTTGCGAGGAGTCACTGTCACTCCCCCACAAGACACTAGTTGTTTGGAGGAGCTGAGGTATTTTGTATAGGTCAATAGTATGAAGGATGAAGATGTAACATACTGCAGTTTAACTTCAGGAAGATGTAACATGCTGCAGTTTAACTTCAGGTAATAAGTAGAGAAGTCCTCCTGTTCAAACATGCACCCCAGTGTTAGGTTTTTAGGTTCCAATCACAAGAGTAGCATGGATTCAGATAAAGTAAATTTTCACCAACTTGGTGTGTATTTACATCCAAGAAGGATTGAATAGACATAGTTGTAACCAAGACTTTTGAAGTCTTGAAGAGACTACACTTTATCTACCAGGATTTCCTGCACAGTACAAAGTATACCTAATTGTAGTCAATTCAAAGTATTTTATGGTAAAACATCCACTCGTAAGCTTCATCTTCAATCGTGTAAACAAAAAACTGAATCAATAAGAAGATAAGAAAAATTTTAAAAAGTGAAGTTTATCAGTAACCACAATGAAAAAACTAAAATTTATCAGTACCCACACTTCAAGCTATTATACCTTTGATAAAAGCACTCGAGCTCGAATTTTTTTTTTGAACCACCCAAATATATTGTCTGATTCATCGGCTCCTAAACTATGGTGATTTGCTTGAATGTAGTTCAAATATTCGACATTTTTCATTGCCTTATGCAGCCATGCAGCTCCCCATAACAGTTCATCCTAAGACAATGCCCCACAAAATCAATTCAACCCTGACATTTTACTGCAATATAATCTGAAAGCAATGCATGCCACATTTAGTTTCTTTACCCGATACCCAGAATAAGAGCAATGGAATGGACAGACTGTAGACTTAAGTGAGTTGATGTAAGATTCCTTGTTCTTATCAGCTAAATCAAATACCTAAATCAAATTGACACCCTTTATGGGAGGAAATTATGCTACTAGCATTCAATCATGGACTGTATAAGACACCCTCCATGGGAGTGAATTGTGCTACTTCCAATCAATCATGGACTGTGAAAATCTAATAGATTTAATTGGACATTCTTGATGGGATGGAATCGTGCTACTAGAAGTCAATCATGGATTATGGAAATCGAAAAAGGTTAATTGACACTCTTCATAGAAAGAAATTGTACTACTAGAAATAAATCATGTCTAAATCATGGATTATGGAAATATAAAAAGTTTAATTAAAACTCTTCACGAGAGGAAATTGTGCCACTAGTAATCAATCCTGGACTATGGAAAGCTAAAAAAAAATTAGTTTCCTTTTTTAATTGAGATCATTGAGATAAACACACCCGTCTCCCCTTCCCCTTTTTATTACATGTGGAATTATTGTGCTAAGTTCTCTTCTAAACTTTTACCATTTGGAGGTATTGTACTAAGTACTCTCCTTTTAAGTATACTTTGGGTATTCTACTAAGAGCTTTAGTTTATCAACCCATTGTATCATTACACTTTGCATACACATCTTGGCTACAAAGAGTCACACCAACATGTTTTTTTTTCTATGTTTGGGGTGACATTATTTCAACAATACCCACTTCAACTTGTGTTCTTATTGGTGCATTTTTTACTCATTATAGTGTGGCTTTATAATTGTGTGATTAAGATGCTTGATGCATGATTATATGATTAGTTTATATTAGGGTAATATTTCCATTTTTAGATAGTTCAATTTATTCTATAAATAGGACAACTATATAGACATATCTTATAACTAATGTTCCTATGTTCAAATGTGCATATGATTATAAGAGCTTATAGAGACTCACCTTATATATAGTAAATATATACAAGGTAAACATGTGTGATCTTATCCCTACAAGTACATTGTTTCATTTGAGATAGGGATTGTTTCATTTGAGATATTTGCTTTTCATGCATGTTTTTAATACTACATATCTCAAAATGTATAAGATCATCTTACCATTCACATGTGTATTAAGGTGGGGACAAAATGAAATGGTAAAATTTGCATACAATGCCAGTTTACATTTTTCTTTCCCTACCTTTTTTTTTTTGCAATGCTTTCATCTATAGAGACATTGAAAAATGATATATGATATAATCTTAGGTTGCCAATATAAATTACTTACACATTTGACCAACTAAATACAAATATATATGGTTGCATGACTAACTATTGATATATCTAATCATCAAACAAAGTGAAGAAAACTAACTTACAAATTACACAAAGATAATTTATACCACAAATATAATTTACTTCATTATATTCTACTCATTTAAAGACAAATTCAATTTACTATATTATTTTATTTTAATTTGAAAAATCACTTTGATTTTTGGGTGCTCATGGTTCTTGAAAGAAATATTTGGTTTATAATAGAAATATGTGTATAAATTTTTATTCAATTTAATTTAAATAGTGTGAGTCAAATTCCTATAATTGATTTATTACCCATATTTTTTAGAAATAAAAAATTATCAAAACTTATATATTTATATAAAAATATCACTTTATTTACAATATTGTAAATAATAAAAAATAAATAAATAAAAAATATTAGTCTCACAAAACCTAAAAATACTATCAATCCTAAAAATTTGTTCTTATGACACCATTTTTTCTAAACCAATCATATTGTAGATAAATCATTTCTACAATAAAAATACAAATCCAAGTTTATTTTGAAAACAAAAAATTGATTAATTGAACTTCACAATTAAGAAATTAGAGCATTTATTTATAGAATTAGTGAAGATAATAAGATAAAAAAAAACAATAAAATATTTTTAATTTAATTATTAATAAATTAAAAATTGAAATAATTAAATTTGAACAAAACTATTTAATTAGCCGTGACTTGAAATAGACTAATTAAATAGACAATTTTATAGGTTTAATTTTTATTACACTTGAAACTGCTACATTTACAATGATAAATTTTATCTTTTTTTGTGCTGATAGATAGACACAATTTTATTTTATCTTTTATTATGTTGATAGATGAAGCAATTTTATTATGGCAACTAATTTCCTTATTTGTTTTATTTATTACTTTAATTTTATTTTTATTAGTTTACTAATTATTTAGAAAGTAAGATTTTTTATTTTATTTTTATGAGATTTGTTGTATATTTGCTATACACTGATCTCTATCTTGATTTTTAAATAGAACCAACAAATAATTCTATTACTCCTAGTTATTATTTACAATTATCTACATATTTTACATATATTTTTTAAATAAAATAATCAAATGTGTTTAAAGGGTAAACTAAAGTAACAGTCTACGCTATATATTTGATCCAAAACGCTTGGAATGCATGCAGACCATCCCGTACAAGAGTTCCTTGCAGTAATTTATGTTTTAATCATTTAGTACCGTCAAATTTTAAATCTTTAAACAGATAACATTGGCATTTGTGTTTCAAGCGTAAAATTGTTCTGCAGAATAAGTAAGTCGTTCAAAAAGAGTTTTGTTAATTCTAAAATATCACTCCTCAGAAGCAACAGTAATCTAAAAAGTCTTTATCATGTTTATTCGCTCACCAAAAAAACACAGCATAAGCGTATGGAGGACAATAGGCTAAGCTTACATTTATTACATTTTTAGAGTCTATATATCATATTATTGATAAAGAGTGATCAATCTGTCTAAGTAAGCCAGAGAGCCAACTAACGGCGCATTGATATAGGTTGTAGGTTCAGAGTGTTGATAATTTTGTCTGTCATCTGCAGAGTGTTGTAGGTTCACAGTGTTGATAATCGCTGTGGATATTTGGAACCATACCCAACCATGTATGACATCTCCAGAGGATTCGAACCCAGTATATAGTCCACCTGCCACAACATAAAAAAACTCAGAATAATATCTGGGTTGTAAGCTAAAAAGCATGGGCACTGACACTTACTAAAATCTTTAGAAAACAGGGTTTAAAAGAGTTTCAAAATGACTTTTAACTATTATTTCCATCATGACTATTGTTTTGACACTTCGCTATTCTTTTCAGTAACTGTTCTACATACCTGGCGCTTTGCTATAGCTCCCATCTTACGAAGGATGCAGACGTCACTGTCACCCCCCACCAAGACACTAGTTGTTTGGAGGAGCTGAGGTATTTTGTATAGTCAAAATTACATACTGCAGATTAACTTCAGGTAATAAGTAGAGAAGTCCTCCTGTTCAAACATGCACAATAGTGTTAGATTTTGAGGTGCCAAACACAAGAGTGGCGGGCATTCAAAAAAGTAATTTTTCACCTACCTGGTGTGTCTTTAGATCCAAGCAAGATTGAACAGACATAGGTGTCTGCAAGACTTTTGAAGTCCTGAAGAGTCTGCACTTTATCTACAAGGAATTTCTGCGCAGTACAAAGCATACCTATTTGCAGTCAATCCAAAGCATTTTGTAGTAAAACATCCACTCTAAAAGCTTCGTCTTCAATAGTGTAAGACAAAAATATTGAATCAATAAGAAGATAAGAAAAAATTTAAAAAGTGAAGTTTATTGGTAACCACAATTAAAAAACCCTGAAATTTATCAGTACCCAAACTTAGTTACAATAATATTTTTTTTTGGAATGCTAACCATGCAAAAATCCCTTCTTTTGGGATGGTCTTACTGCTCCAAAATAGCTTAGTTGGGATATCCTGCTTTTCTTGATTAGAATTACTGACTAGGACTTTGTAGCCATCTTTAGAATTATATTGCCCTGTTTTGGAGGCTGCCCAAACTAGAGTAGCTTTTCCTCTTCTAGGGTTGATATTTCTTTCTTTTAAGTGGTCTAAAAGTTGTTCTAACTCTTCTCCTAGGATTTGCAATCCTTCCATCGGTTTCCACCTCCAACTTTGAATATTCGATGTGCTATCCATTGCTGTGTAGTCACTAACTCGATGACCCTGCTATTGGAAGATTGAGAGAATTAGCAACGGAGGGATATCTAGAATTAGCAATGGAGGGATATCTTCCCCATGAGTCATCCCAGAAAAAGCTAGATGAACCATCATGGATATCCCAAGAGATTGAGTGTGACCCATGTTAACATCTAATAAAAATTTAGATGTGAACATTCTAACCCATTTTGAGTTAGGGTTTTTAATAAACTTCCAAGCTAGTTTTGCCCCTAGGACTTTGTTTTGCAGTTTTAGATCCTTTATACCTAAACCCGCCATTGTCTTGAGTTTGATTATTTTATCCCAAGCAATTAAGGCAATTTTTTGCTTTTCCTGGATGTTTTGCCAAAAAAAAATTCTCATCTTCTTAATAATGAAGGAATTTGCACTAGCTGTTAGAGATAAGATGGATAATAAGTAGGTAGGTAAGGCCGAGATCACTCCTTGAATCACAATAAGTCTTCCAACCCATGATAGCCACTTCCCCTTCAAGGATTTTGAGTTTTGTTCCATTTTTAACTTTAGAGGGTCCCAAAATTTGGTATTCCTTAGTCCTCGATCTATTGGGATGCTTAGATGTATACATGGGAGAGTTCTTGCTCTGCAATCCAGGATTTTTAGAATCTTAGCTTGTAAGTGGTTTGGAGTGGAAAAAAAAAACTTTGAAATTTTCTTTGTTTCTTATTTGTCCTGAGGCCTTTCCGAAAGATTCTAATAGTAGGTTTAGATGAGATGCTTCCTATACTTTAGCTGTACCCAAGAGGAGGTTGTCACCATCAAATTGTTGATGAGTGACTCCAAAATTTGTGGTTACCTTGATTCCCTCTAGTAGATTATTAACTTGTCTTGTTTTAATTGCCCTTCCTAAAGCTTCCCCCATTATGATGTAGAGGAAAGGAGATATAGGGTCTCCTTGCCAGATGCCCCTAGAGGAAGAGAAGAATCCTATTGGCTTTCCATTTATGAGAATTGAAAATTTTAGTGTAGAGATACATTCATAGACCTAGTTGATCCACTATTTGGCAAAGCCAAAGGCTTGCAATATTTTACAAAGGAAGTGCCAATCTACATTATCATAAGCTTTTGAAATTTCTAACTTAATTATCATGTCTAGTCTATTTGTTCTTTGAAGAGTGTGGATTGCTTCTTGCACCACAATAACCCCATCAAGAATTGAGTGGCCTGGAACAAATGCTATCTATTTTTGTGATATAATTCTATCCATGAGAGGCTTCATTATGTTTGTCATGACTTTTGAAAGGATTCTATAAATTGTGTTGCATAGAGAGATGGGTCTAAAGTCTCCTAGATTTGTTGCTTTCTCCTTTTTTGGAATGAGGGCAATAAACATGTTATTGATTTCTTTGAGTATTTTACCTGATCTTTTGCGTTCTAAAGCTTCAATAAGTTGTTGACCCAATAAGTTCCAACAATTCTTGAAAAAATCTGTAGGGAAACCATCTGAACCAGGAGCCTTTCCAGAGGGAAGCTAGTTTAGAGCTTGAAATACTTCCTCTAGATTGATTTTCTCATTTAGTTTATGATTCTGGTCATCTGATATAATCTTAGGGATCACTTCCAGAAACTTTTCCTATTCAGTCAATTGAGAGCCTTCAGTATTGTTTAATAGGTTGAAGTAATAAGAGATGATCTCTTTCTTAATCTCTTCAAGGTCCTCTATGGTTTGATTTTTCTTTATCTCTAGTTTTGAGATCCAATTCTTGCTCCTTCGAAGCTATGTAACATTATGGAAGAACTTGGTTTTTTTATCCCTCATTATGAGCCAATTCACTGTAGACTTTTGTTTCCAAAAGATTCCTTCTTTTGAAAGGATATCCTCATATTCCGAAAGGAGGTTCTTTTCTTGATCAAAATATTCTTGATCCATACCCACCGAGATGATCTTGTCATTTAGAGCTACCAATCGCTCTTCCAAAGATTTTTGGATTGCAAAAAAGATTTTAAAGTGGTGGGTGTTCCATTGTAGCAATTTATGCTTCACTAATTTCAACTTTGAAATAAAGCAAAAGAGTTTTGATCCTTCAAATACTTCTTCCTTCCACCAATTTTCAATCAAGGTTAGAAAATTTGGGTCTTTCATCCACATATTCTCAAACCTAAATGGAGATCTGGAGGTGACTTGGTTACCTTGAAGTGAAAGAAAAATAGGAAAGTGGTCCGAACCTGAGTAGGGGAGGATAGCACAGGCAAGGGAAAAAGAAAAAGAACAGAGATCACCTTGCCATAAGAATCTGTCAATTTTTTCCGCAATATTGTTGAAGCCTTTCCTTATATTTGTCCATGTAAAAGAGTCCCCTGAATCTATTTCTAATAATCCATTCCTATCAATCCAATCATTAAAATCCTGCTGAGATCCACCTAAGTGGATGATGCCTCCCCTTTTGTCTGATGCTTTCCTAATGGCATTAAAGTCACCTCCTATGATGAGTTCTTCATTGACCAATTGAGATATGACTCCATCTAAAGAAAGCCATAAAAGTCAATTTTTGAGTGAGGACACTAGACCATAAGTTTCGATGACAAAAAAGGAAGTATTTAACTAAAGATGAGTGATTTTGGTTAGCAGCCAATTTTTGCTAGAAGCAATGCCCTCCACTTGAACTTGAGAACGCTTCCAGATAATCATTAGGACCTCAGAAGCCCCTTCTGAGGACATTATAAATTGAAGTGATGCATGGAACAAGGAGATAATTTCATTACCAAAAGAGGTTTCTTGCTGACAATCCAATTTAGTTTCTTGCAACAGGATGATATCTGCATTGACCAAAAGAATCCTTCTTTTGATCACCCTCTGTTTGTTAGGGGAATTGAGTCCCCTAATATTCGAAGATAGGATTTTCATTGTTCTTCAAGAAGGGGGATTCCCTTCCCTACTTTCCAAAGGTTTGGTAGTTTTGATTGATTCTCCACAACTCCATCTTATGCTCTAGCTTCAATGAGGGATCTGCGACCCTTTTAGGGGGGGAAAAACCAAAGTCCAATTTCTCCAAACCCTCTAGGTTTTGTTACAACCCTAGTTTCATTTTCTCCTTGATCTGAGAATACAATACTACTAGGGGAGTATCTAAGACTGCATCCAAGTCTTCATCCTCTTTCATGAATTCCTAGAAGATTTTCTAGGCATTCTGATCCATGGTCAAATCTAGGTCTTGTGGCATTAAAGTGGGTGACAACAAGAGTGGATAAGGGATCTCCGCTGATAGATTAAAATATTGCTTTATTGGAAAAATTTTTGAAGAGGGAAAGATCTCAACTTCAGATAGATGTGGCTCATCTTCCTCGGGTAAATGTAAAAAGTTGGGTCTTAATCCTGCGGAAGTCCGCGGGTTGGGAAATGAGCCTGTTAGAAACGGGTGCTCGATTTTTACAAATCGGGCACCCATTTAGCTTCGGGTGCCCAAGCCATCAAAAAATAGGTGTCCATTTAGCAACAGGTGCCCAAAGCTAAACGGACGCCCATTTATTTCAAATCGAGTGCCCGATTTGAAAAAAATGGGTGTCCATTTTTTAAATGTATTTATTTTTTATTTTTAACCATTTTCCATCATTTTTACTGTTTGGAAAATGGGCTAGCATTTCTGAGGAGCACAAGTACCCCTTTTTTTCACCTCAGCTGACCCCCTGACCATTTTTACCTCCTTCCAAGTATTTAGTTTTATTTTTTATATTCTATTCTATTTATTTTTATTGTTTTTCATAAAAAAATGTTAATGTATTGTTATTTTTTAATTTTTATGTTTTAAAGTTTGAAAATCGTCTTTTATTTCATGTTTAAAGTAGTTTTCAGTTTTCAAATATTGCAAAAAACATGAATAGTAAAAACCGTAGGAAAAAAACAAAAAACATGAATAGTATTTAAACCATAGGAAAAAAACAAAAAACAAAAAAGTAAACAAACAATAAATATTAGATGCAAAAAATAGACAATAAACCCTGAACAATAAACATTAGATGCAAAAAACAGACAATAAATCCTGAACAAAAAAATGAACAATAAACATTAAACGCAAAAAATAGACAATAAACCTTGAACAGAAAAATGAACACTAAACCCTAAATAGAAAAAAACGAACAAGCCCCAGGAGAAATTTGACTATCTTGGTTGATTAACCCTAAACCCTAAACCCTAAATTATAATCTTTAATTAAAACCCTAAACATTGGATTAAGATTCAATAACTTGGCTATAGGACAGTGTATTTTTCCATTGGATTGGATGATAAGTATAATAAACATAGAGAAAGGAAAGGATCAAAAACCCTGTAATAATTTATTTTACAAAAGGTTTAACCAAATCTTTATTTACAAATCAAAATAAACTCTAGGATTCATGAAAGTTGCACTAAAAGAGACAAGTATGGAGGTAGGTAACATCACAAATTTTTTTATCTAAGAGGGGTTTTTCTTCAACCTAATTATGTTCATTATTAATGTAGGCTTATGAAAATGGATCTTAAGACTCCTTTTAATTATGGACATGAAAATGTTAAGGTAGAATCAAGGTAGGGTTGTCTAAGAAATGTTTGTTGATTTCTCAAAAGGATTGGACTCAGTGACCTACTTGCCTCAAATGGAAAGCAAGAAAGTATAATTAGAAGGTGTACATCAAGAGTTTGAGGTATTGCAATCTTATTGTAGCAATATTAGTAAAGTGTTGGTTGGTTTGCAAAATGCACATGAAAATAGTAGAGTGTGTGTTGGAAGTGAATGTATTATATTATGTGAAAGCATTAATTGACATAGTAAAATAAGAACCAACAAGAAGGGAGAGTTGAGGGTGGTGTCTATATAGGGTAGATGAGTTATGTATTCTAATATATGACAAATTTTCTTGGATAGGTTTCATTATAAACCCCACTAAATTACTTAAAAATTTACACGTCTATATAAATTTATTTTGCCAAGTATATATTAAATTAAAAAACTGATTATATATTTATATGTGTATGTATCATTTTACATTTAGAATGAATTGATTCTAAATTTTTTATGATAATTGCTTGCATTTCATTACCAAATGTTTATTCTAATTGATATAATTGATGTACATAATTAAAATATATTTTGAAAATTATTTAATATGTAAATAAAAGTTGATCTTAAGTAAATAAATTATTTAATATGATATAATGAATTTCCTCTTAAGTATCACCATCGAAGGGTATTTGATCTTCATCTATAAAGGGAATGAAAAAATCTACTATAGGATCCTCTAGGAATGGAGAGATATGAGGGTCTCCATGGATCTCCTAAAGTCTATTCCAAAGTGTGTGGGGGAAATCAATATCCAATGCAATACACATAGAATCATGATCTTGATACTAGATCAAATCACTCCTACATGGTCAATGATGTTACACCAAGATTATATATTTTCTAGTGTTTCCAGTTTAGGTATGACTCCATACATAAAAGGAAAATGATTACACCACCTAAAAATTATGAAGATGCCATTTTACAAAAGAATCATAGTTATCCCTTTCTAATTTTACCAAAAAAGGATGAATAGAGAAACCTATGATACCTCCTCAAATAAAACCTTAAAAAATCAATAAAATCAATACATAAAAAACATATCAAACAAATTCATCTCATATAAGACGGTCATTTTCAAGTGCCAAGATGTCCAAGTAAATGACTAGAATGTGAAATCACAAAAAAATGGTCATTTATTCAAGCTTCAACTTAGTGTAGTACTACTAGTTGCGATCACTAAATCATCCAATGATTCTAGAAAAGAACACAACAAAGTAGTACATGTATTGACAAGTTCATAGATATAACTTATGACTTTAACTTATGATTATTTTTATGATTTTCATGGAACTTATACTAATTCACCTTTAGATGTTAAAAAGTATTGTTTGAGTTGCATGGGCATTATGATGTTTTATTTTGTAGAATTTTTCTTATACTTTGATTTAAGTGGATAATATTTCTTAAATGATGCTTATTATTACCCACCTATTAATAATATTATAGATCTATGTGAGTTTCCTTTTTTTATATTTAAGTTGCTAAATTGTATTTAATTATAAGTTTTTTTGGAAGGTGAAATGTAAATTAAATAGTTTGTAATTGTAAATTTTCATGTTTGTAATTGTAATTGTAAATTTTCATGTTTGTACATATATGCAGATTATTTTCACATGATGGATGAGTTTAAGATAGATGAGCTATTAGGTATAGTACCACCTTCACCTCCACCCCCTCCACCTCAACCTCCACCTCCACCTCCACCACCACCACCACCTCCACCTCCACCTCCACCTCCACCAGATCAGTTGCGACAGATAATTAGGAAAATATTGATGCTTTGATTAGAGATATTCACACTATTAGGCATGAGCCCCATCCACCCCCTCAGTTGTTATGCCTTGCAAATAGTATGCAAGGCATTGTATAGTCTGTGCAGGCATTAGATAGCAAGCTAGATAGGTATCGTAGCTAGTGTGAGGGATTGCGTGCATTTTACGTAGATGGCCTCACATACAAACAAGTTAATGACTTAAAAAAAAAAAAAATAGATTTGAAAAAATATTTTGTGAACCCTAATATGGGTGAAGAGATAGATCCGAAGAAGGAACAGATCTCTATTCGATGGTGTAGGCACCCGGGCATTGCTAGCCACTTTTGGGAGCGGTGGTGGATGGTCTTTGACCATCCACCACACTCCAATCATGAGGTCTTGATGTATTTTTTTAAGAAATTATGCGCGGAATTTGAATTGGGCAAAAAGCCCAATTACTTCGATATTAGATCGTTTCAGGGGGTTGGGATAGGCATGCCCCAGGATAGGCCAGGAGCAAAATTGAGTGACAGGGTTAGAAATTGTGTGCGCGATGATCCATTGGTTCCTCTTCCATCACCAGTTGTCCCAGCACTTGGCCATCATCGAGCAGTGGATTCTACTCTAGGTTCATTGAGTGCCCTATTGGGCAATTTGGTACAGTAGTTGTGGGAGGTGAGGGTTGCCCCATGCTTAGCACATGTTTGAACGATTTGTGGGGATGTATGTAGGGATCCATAGAGTGAGGTTGCCCCTGGAGGAGATGGTGATTTTGATGATGTTGATGCCGCCCATGGTGGTTACGATGATGCCGATGAGGTTGCACATGCTGATGCCATCTCTTCATATGTTGATCTCCTATGGGCAGATGATGATCAGCCTAGAGAGGTACAAATTTATTTGTATAATTTACAGTGCAATATTAAATTCCTTATATATACACATATGAACCATAACATGAGTCATTTTTTTCTGAACAGAGGATGGATCATACCACATCATTGAGGAACCAACAGCATGTTACCTCAATACCTAGAGATGTTGGTGCCCCATTTATGGTATGCACTTTCATCTAGATACATTGTATTGATATGTACATTTAAAATAAACAATAAATTTTTTAATGTAATGATTTACATATGATATGGTTTTTCAATTTTGTTGGTGCTTCATGTAGCACTAAGGTGGGTAGTTCTTCACGTGACCCATGGACCACTGAGGCTTAGCCTCATATACCACTAGTATGTTTTTCATCCAATAATTTGAAGTGTTTACATGCTTACTAATTTAAGTACAACTTTGATTCATGTTCATTATTTTTTGCAATTGTAGGCTTCTAGATTGTTTGATGGCGCATCACATGTATGCCTTCGACCATCAATTACTTTGCCTGCATCACATGTATGCTTTTCTGTGATAATCTTGTAGTCTATATATATATATATATACTTTATAATTTATGTATATATACAAGTTTGATTCATGCTTTATATATGTTGTTCAGGTCCACACCACTACCAATATTGGTATGGCTATGGGGTTGAGCCAAATGCAACCATCGACATTATCATTTGAGGCATGATAATTACAAAAATAATTTCTAATTTGTTTATACTGTGTACCTGGCTTTTATATGGATTATCAAAATTGGTGTACAATGTTTTTTTTGCAAGACTTGGCTACGACCACTTTTCTTGTTCATGATAGTGGACCTCCACATACTAGTGAGGGCATTGTAGAGCATGGTCATATGGTAATTTATTTTAAATTTTTTAGTATTTAATCACTTTATAAGTGAATTATGCAAGTAACTTCTTCTCATGTAAAATCTTTTAATAATGTACAGGAGGGTGCAGACACTGATATTGCACAGGAGGGTGGAGTCACTAATACTGCATAGGAGGGTGGAGACACTGATATTGCATAGAAATAGGATGGTGCATCTCAGGACCATGTGCAGCAGGATGATTCATCTCAACCACCTTCACATGGAGTGAAGAGGACTGCTGATGAGATGCACGTGAGTTCTTAGATTGTATATTTTAGATCATGTCATGTTATTGTATTGTGGACTTTTTATGATGACGCTGTTATGTTATCCCGGGACTTGTTATTATGTGATTATATATAGGACTTGTTGTTATGTGTTATGTGATTATATATAGGACTTTTTATTATGTCATTTCCTTGCTATTATGATATCAGGTCATGTTATGTGATTTGGTCCACTCTAGTGATTATATATGTGATACATTGTTTTGTTATTATGTTATTTGGACTTGTTTTAATGTCATTTCCTTATTAAATTATTATTTCAAGACTTGTTATTATGTCATCAGGAATTGTTATGTGATTGTATATAGGACTTTTTATTTATGACTTGTTATGTGATCTATTTATGACTTTATATATTAACATTGTGATTGATCATCTTATAGTGCAATAGTTTATAATTCAATGTGCACAAAATAACATTAAGAATAAGATAACTAATACAATATTGTTTATGAAACCAAAATTGTATCAAATGTAGACAAATACAATGTTAAAGGGACAAAGAAAAACAATTATCATGATTAAATATTTAAAAGAGTTCACACAAGTATCGACTTATTAATTATAAATGAATCACATAGAGGAATCATGATTTTCATGATTATATAAAAGGATTATTAATTATAAATGAATCTCATAGAGGAATCCAATAGATTGATGGAACTAAGGCCAACCAAATTATTAGGAAGCTACAAACATAGTATCGACTTTCCTCTTAAGTTGACCACACTACTTTACTAGTGTATTGATGGTTTATTAGTGCGGATAGTAGTGATATGAAAAGCATGGACTTCATGGTACTAAAATAAAAAAGTACACTATAAATATAGATTTGCCATACAATGATAAATATAGAGTCAGGTCATATTTAAGACATAAATCTATCTTTGAACTTACAATTAATCTATGAAGAGATTACAATAAAATAAATATATCATAAAAAATTAGAATTCAATTGTTACACAATTACAATGTGCACAAAATAACATTAAGAAGAAGATAACTAATACAATGTTGTTTATGAAGCCAAAATTGTATCAAATGTAGACAAATACAATGTTAAAAGGACAAAGAAAAACAATTATCATTAGACTCAACTGGATACTAAAAACCAACCACCATGTACCACCATGAAAACCAACCACCACAACAAACTCAACTGGATACTAAAAACCATCATCATCTACTTGATCACATATCAACTTTTTCTTAGGTTCTACACATCTAGCTAGCCAATACTCAACCTGCTCATCATTATCCTCAAGTGCAACAACGGCATACACATGTCCTATAAAACAAATTTAAGTACAATGTGTAGAAATAAAACTTGTTAGAATTTATAATTAAAATATGTAATCATAAATTATATGACAATACATAAAAATATACAAATTAAAGTTATAAACAATAAATTGAATTAAATTACCAGGTTGTATGAGGTTTGAAACACGATCATAATCTTCTAATGCAAATGCATGATCGGGGTCTTCATTTCTTCTAACATCTTCATATTGTGTCTCAGTAGGTGTTAAGGATTTGTGTTGCCATTCTTCGACCCATTCCATATTCTCACATTCTTCCCATTCACCTGCAACACAAAATTGACAAAAACATGCAAGCTCTCTAGTCCATATAGTCCAAGTGTTAGAATTAGAACTCTTAAATGAATGCCATCTAGCTGACCCATTTATTGTATCACAATCACATCTTGGAAGGATATTCTCCTCTTTAACTAGCCAGAAGAAACGTCTAATTGTAGAGTTCTGACTTGATCCTGTGGATAAATTTGCACTACACCAATCCACAATTGCACTTGCATTTTTAAATTTAGCCTTTTCTTCGAATTTGAGTTGCTCTTTGCAAAGGGCTCTCTTAACACATGAACCAGCACTGTCATGTTCTCCTTTCCCTTGTCTAGCCTCAAAAAAATTCCAAATGTGTTTGATATTAGTTTTCTTATGAATCCTACTCAACCAATAAAACATTCTAGCATTCTTGAATTGCCCTGTGCAATTATCAGACCATATTAGATGTTGTGTCATTTGAATTTCTCTCTCCCTCAAATTCTAAAAAAGGTCTTGAAACAAAAATGGACAAACTCAGATGAGTGTAATTTATTATCACTCATATAGAAATGGTACTCTCTCAAAATTTTGCGATCCTCTAGTGTACTATCGGGTGCATGCCTATAGACAATATGGACAAAAATTGATACCTGCACTGAATTGTAGTATTGTGATTGTACCTCATCTTGTGGTGCAAGTGTGTAGTTCTCTGCAAAGTCAACAACCAAAAGTATACTACCAATAGGAAATGTATCCTTACATATTTGAAACTGACCATCGAGCCATCTAGCATTTTGAGTGTGTTTAACATATTTAGGTATGATGTTACTCTTGAATTCATTCATAAATGCATGAACACTAACTTTACCAGTGATTAGATCGCATCATTTTCCAACCTTTCCATCCTTCAGTGGATACTCAATAGTTTTAAATCTTTTAACATCAATTAATTGTTGTCCAAAATCATTTGAAAGATTTTCATGCAAACATTCATCCAACAATGCAAGATTGCCACATATATCACATACACTAGAAACACATGCATTGAAAAGGAAATTTTGTTCATTTAGTGGGTTGCAAAACAAACTTGAAATAAACTCCTTTATAGTTTTAGGTGGTATATTTATACCACATTCTTGGAACATTCCATTACTATGCATGGTAACATGTATATATCGAAATACATCATAATGGTAGCGAAATTGAACATGAGTTTTGCAACAACATGTGACTCTTTCCTTGTTAATTTGAACATACCAAGGTTTACACTTTTCAAAAGACCTTTGACAAATGCTAATAGTCAACACCTTATCATCCAAAAAATTTTTATACAATTCAGTTTGAGTCATGTCCAATAGATGCTTTGGATGTGGATCACGAATTTTTGACCCAACTCTTAATTTAAGAACATCTCTAACATTAGGTGATACTCTCGTATTATCATGCCAGAATTTTTCAATCAAATTTTTGACTTCACCAGTAAGTTTCATATCAGACCTTGGTAGTCTACCACTAAAAATCCACAATTTGTTTGTCGGATCACTTTCAAAATTAACTCTTCTTTTTACAGCTCTTGACAAAGTTTTGCGATGAATATTAAGATATCCACTTATGTTACTCATCATTCTTTTATTAGAAGTTGTTTGACTTACTAAAGCTGTTGTTATTGCCCATCGTGCCACATTTTTATCTTTAGAACGACTTTTCTTTCCAATTGTATCAAAGGCAATAGCAACAGTCGATACAACTTGTTTTAAAGACTCCTCCTTCTTCTTGGGTTTGACATAAAAGCCTAACTTCTTCATCACTTTTCGCATTTTAGTCATTTTAATTAGTTGTACCATTAATTGACATTGAAACCCAAAATTTTTATTATAAAAAAAATGTCTAAACAATCTATTTGCATGTGTCCTAATCTGTGTCCATGAAACCAAGCCAGGAAGGTTGTCTAGTACATCACTTTTAATTTCAAAATTTTCATTCATTTGATTATCATTCAAACATGTTTCATTTTCAATTGGTGTTTCCATGTCTACATGCACATTATTGGTTTTAGTTGTAGGTGGATTTTCAATTTCATTTGGAGTTTCAAATTTTGTTTCAATTTTAGTTTCAAGTTGAGATCTAGTTTAAGTTGGGGTTTCAATTTGGATTTCAATTTCACTTTCAACTTGACTTCTAATTTCATTTGGGGTTTGATTTTCAATTAGAATTTCATTAATAAGTAACCTGCTTCTACTAAATCACCAATTTCTTCATGAGAAAAAACATAGGGCTGTGAAGACATACATGTATCCAATAATGGATTAGAAGATGCCCCTGAATTAAATGGTTCTATTGTGTTTCCTTCATCAACATTTATGGTCTCATTGATGTTCTCCTCTTCTAAAACGATTGTGGAACTTGAAGCTCCTTGTCTCATTCTTGATCTTCTCTCTCATTGACGCATTTCCTCCTTCTCCCTATTTGCTACAATCTCCTCAATTGTCAAAACTTTCCTTTTCCTCTTCCTACGTTGATTTGATCCCATGGCTGCACCAAGATTTGAATTTGAATCAATCTCCTTACCAAATCAACAATAAGACAAACAAAGAGGATGATTAATCAAAACATTCTCTTTGCAGATCATACCTGTCAGCCAATGATTGAAAAATCATTCAATCATTGGGATTTGTGCTTGTGGGCCAGAGCCTAGCCCAATGAATCTTTTCATAAATGCGCGCCCATTTCGCTTTTAATGGTATAGAGTGAAACGGGCGCCCATTTTTTAAATTTAAAAAACGGGTGCCCATTTTTTAAAATTAGGGGCAGGAAAAATTCCTTAGCTTTGTTTTTTGCTTCGAGATAGGCTTGGTCTCACCAAGCCTATGCTTGGACCTCCAAAAAATGACTAAGGTAAAACGACATTAGATTTCTACCTTGGCCTAATTTTTTGAGGGCCCTTCTGATTGAATTTTTTGACGAAACGAAAACCTATTAGAATTTTTAGCGTCCTGATTTCAGAAATGTAAATTTTATAGTGATAAGATTACTTTTACTATTTTTGTATTATTTATTAATCAAAAGTGGAACCTAAACCTAAAATACCAAGGTTCACAAAAACGTTAATAACTTGTTGGTTTTTAGGATTTTAGAAAAATAAATTATATGGCATCAATTTACATACAATTATTTTGAATATTAATAAACAAAAATTAAAAAATATGAAATTTTCATCGAATTATGGTGGTCGTACACCCGATGTTTTGAAAATATACTTTATTGTCAGTTAAAAATTAATTAAAAAATATATATTCAATAAAAAATAAGCAAAAATATTCTCATCAATATTTGGTGTCTTAGGTATCATTTCCTAGAAGGATTTGCAAAAATTCATTTATTTGCATCAAAAAAGGGTGGTCTTACACATGCGTGGTATAGTCCTAAAACAAACATTTTGAAAAACTGGTTTTTAAACATACCTACTAAAAAGGGATTTCTACCATGTGGGTATTAAAATAAATTACATAGTTGAAAAGTAGACTCTAAGCACTACATTTTCTATTACTGAAGTTTTTCGAGATTCAATCTCTAAGTGCATCAAATTTTGACATAAATCAACATAAAATTTGAAAAACAGAGAAAACACTTCCACTTTTTGCCCAAAAGTGGGACTCAACTTCTTGCGGCTACCCCCTCCTCCAAATTTACTTCAATGTCTTTGGCAATAACTTCCTCTTCCTGTAAGATGTTAGCAAGATGCATGGGTTTACCTTTGCATTGGAACTCCTCTTGGTCTCTTTCACCTAGGTTTATTCTTTCTTTTGGTAACCTTTGCAGGATGTTGAGAGAAAATATTGAAGGCACCTCTGCTCAGAGAGGGAGTTTTCTTTTGTCCAAACAATCTCCTGGTTGCCTTATGGGGTTGGATCTTGACAATCAGAGATAAAATGAGGCGGGGACATCTTAAAGGAGGTTTTGGAAGAGGCTGAGATCCTTGATCTGAAAGGAATTGGATCAACTTACATGACTTCTCTCTTGGAAGTCAATTTATTAATGGGGTGTGAAGCTGCTGAGAGTCTACCGGAGTAGGAGATACAGGCCGAGAAGCCAAGTCTTTGTTTTCTGACTGCAAAGGAGTATCCTTGTTTGCCGGGGCAACATCCAATATAGGTGGGTCCAAAAGACTTACCATTTCCTTGTCCACCCTCTATAGATCTAATCCATCAATGCTTGGCTCTGGTGTTGGACGTATTGGGTTCAAAGCTCCCATGGTGGCTGCCAGTGAGCAATTTTTAACTATTTGATTTCAGAGGACACATTTGCTAGGGAATTCCTTTCCCAATCTCAGCATTTTCTGTTTCCATCTACCTACTTCTGAAATGAATTCTAATTCGCTATAAAAATATTTCTTAAGGTCAATCTCAACATGTATGTTAGCTACATCCCCTTTGAGACTATTCAGGAAGTCTGCCTCAATCCCAACTAGAGATCCTAAAGCATCACCAATCCTCAAAAGAGCCTCTGAGCACTAGAAATCAGATTGGAGACCCACTAAAGAAAGCCAGATTGGAGTTTTCTCAAATCTATGATTCACCAGATCGAAGCCTAGTTTCCAATCCAAGAAGTGAAAGGTCGGGCCTTGAAAGAATAACAGACTGCCACTTATGATTGCATTCTTCAATGTTGAGTCCACACATTCTAGGAAGAAAAAATCATTTTGTAACAGTCTGGCTGAGATCAAACCTGGGAAGGAAGAAGTCCACCAGGCAATAATCTCTTTGCTATTCCCTCCACTACCACACCATTGCATGAAGAAGGCATTTTCTTTGAATTGAGTAATTGTAGGATTTAAAGAGTCTGAGGGTAGCACAAGCAACTTGCTTTCCATGGATTTCCTGTCCCATTTTTGAACCTTGTTGTCAAAGGGAGGGATTTTTCATGAGGGGAAAGGGTTTTTGTAACTCAGAGCCCTCTGACCCCTGAATAAAGGTCGCATGGATGAAGCTAGAGGTCGAGCTTGCGAGGGATGATGATGAGTCTAGTGATGATATGATGAGGCTTGCTTGGGTGAAATGAAGATTTGTTTCTTTGGAGGAATAGGGATACTATTTACGCTTGTTGCTACTTTCGTGGCCCAAGAATCTAAACTTTGGTGCTTAGAGGCTTGCTGGATAACAACAGAATGACGAGGGAAGACTAAACTCTTTGGAGGAAGGCATGAATGAAATCTAGTTCAAAAATGGTTCTGGTTGTTCTGATTATGGAACCCTTGATCCTTGTGATGATTTTGGAAGCTCGTGGTATTCTGAAGACTCGACCAGTTGTTCTGATTCTAACTTTTTTCTCTAAGATTTCTGAAGACTAGAGGAGTTTCTTTGAAGAGCCCGCTTGCTCAAAAACCTTTAGTTTCAAAAGTGGATTGCATCAAAAGAAAGGTTCTCGTTTGCCATGGCTCTAACAGACACTATTAAAAGTTTTGAGGCAAGGCCGTTGTTTTCAAAATGTGTTTTTTAATTCAATTATTAATAAAACTACATAATTAGATGTTACTTGAAATAGACTGATTACATAGACAAATTAATAAGTTTAATTTGTATTACACTTGAAATTGTTGCATTTACACTAAATTTTATCTTTTACTGTGCTGAAAGATAGAAGTAATTTTAAAATAGCAATTTTCTTAATTATTTTATTTATTATTTTAATTTTATATTTATAATTTTGATTTTTGATTTTATATTTATAATTTTGATTTTTGATTTTATTTTTATGAGACGTGTTGTACATTTGTTGTACACTGATCTCTATCTTGATTTTTAAATAAAAACAACAAATAATTCCATTGCTCATTACTTAAAGATTAATTTTTCTACTTTGATTTTATATTTATAGTATTTTACATATATTTTTTAAGCAAAATAATCAAATATGTTTTAAGGGTTAAACAAAAGTAGCAATCTAACGTATATATTTAATCCAAAATGTTTGGAATGCATACAGACCATCCCGTTCAAGAGTTACAAATCTCGAGAAAATTTTCTTTGCAGTTTGAAAACTTGCAATCATTTATGTTTTAATCATTTAGTACCGTCAAATTTTAGATCTCTAAATAGATAACATTTGCATTTATGTTTGAAGTACAGACAAAAAATTGTTCTCCAGGATCAGTTTTTAGTTGATTGCGGTGGGCTTTGCGTTTAAGAATCAGTTATTAGTTGATGAACTAGAGATAAAATCTAATTCCTTCGAATAGAATACTCATTACAGTTTTTAATTGTCACAAACGCATTCAAATTTTCTGAGATTGGCAGCAGAAAAAAAATGGGAGGCCAAATTGTTGATAACTGATGCTGCTCTAGCATGCAACTATATTAGTTTACTTAATAGTTTTTTGTTTATTCATGCAAATAAAGCATGTACTCCAACATGCATTAATCCTTAGGACTATTTTTAGTTTTGTTTTTTGCATGAATTTATTTTTAGTAAATAAATCATGTCATGCATGCACTTATTGTATTCTTAATTTAGGGAGTTGTTTGCTTTTTTTAGTTTGAGAGCCTTAGTAGCTTTCCATGCAATGCTAGGAATATATTTTGAACTGTAGTTATTATTAATTCTTCTAGACTGCAAATTCTTTATATATACAGTCTCTATGTAATTTTTAATTAAGCTTCAACAAAGATATTGGTGTGTGCAATTCCAAAAAAACAAGGCACTTTGTTTTTTTATTCTAAATTGTGATTTCTTTTTGCAATTTCTTCTTTTTGTTGTTATTGTATGCCAATCAGTTGGTTCAGATAGCATAGGTCAGGTTCAAAATTCTACAAGTGGTATTAGAGCAGGTAAAATTGTTTTGGGTTAAAGTTTTATTGTTGGAATTTCGTCAAAGTTAATCATGTTGAATTCTAACCATATGTCTGTTCCAGAATTTGATGGGAATGATTATGATTATTGGTGCATTAAGATGCTGACCTTTTTTATTGGAAAAGATTTGTGGGAGATTATTGAATTAGGTTATGAGGAGCCAGCTGATTGGAATGCCCTTATAGCCAATGATAGAATAGCTAGAAAGGAAGCAAGGAAAAAGAATGCTCAAGCTTTGTTTCACATTCAGATAGCTCTTGATAAGAGCTTATTTCCAAGAATATCAGGAGCAACAACAGCCAAATATGCCTGGAAGACTCTACAAGAAGCTTACCAGGGTAGTGATCAAGTCAGGGTAGTGATCAAGTCAGGGTAGTCAAGCTTCAGACATTGAAGCGAGAGTTCGAGAATTTGAAGATGCATGAAGCTGAAAGTATAAGTGATTATTTTGTTAGAGTCAAAGATGTGGTTAATAAAATGGCTACACTTGGCAAAATTGTAAGCAATAAAGTTTTGATTAAAAAGGCGTTGAGATCTTTGACACTTAGATGGAATCATGTAGCAATAATCATAGAAGAAAGAAAGGATTTGACAAAACTACAGTTTGATCAACTGGTTGGATCCCTAATGTCTCATGAAGAAAGATTGAAAGATTCTTTTGAAGGTGTAGAGAAAGTGTTTTCCTCTAAATTGCTAATCACAAAAACTGAAGATGCAAGTAGTAGTAGTGCCAAAATCAATCAAGGCCAAGGTAAAGGGCAAAGCCAAAATTCTTCAAGAGGTAGAGGAAGAGGTGGCTCAAGAGGAAGTGGTGGTTTAAGAGGAAGAGGTAGAGGCAAATTTGATAAGAGAAATGTTCAATGTTACCATTGTAACAAGTATGGCCACTTTGAAAGAGAATGTAGATTGAAAGAAGGTAAAAGTGCTAACTATGCTCAAGAAAGTAGTGAGAATCCTCCTGATCACTTATTTTTGTCTTATGCAAAGGGTGAAAATACTAGTAAAGATGTTTGGTACCTAGATTCTGGATGCTCTAACCATATGACAGGGAATGAGAAGTTGTTCTCAACAAAGGATGGAAGTTTCAAATCCAAGATCCAGCTTGGTGATGATAAATCATTGGAGGTTGTTGCCAAAGGAGTTATGGAGGTCCAAACAAAAGAAGGTATAAAGAGTATTCATGATATTTATTATACTCCACAATTGAAGCATAATTTGTTAAGTGTTGGGCAGCTGTGTGAGAAAAATTATAAAGTAGTCTTTGAGAATAAGACATGTACTATCTATGATAAGAATAAGGGTAATAGGGTGATCATTGTTGTTCCTATGACAAGGAATAGGATGTTCCCCTTGAGGTTTGGTGAACATAACAACAACTTGGCAAATATGGTTTATGAGGATTCAAGTTGGTTATGGCATCTTAGGTATGGGCATTTAAATTTTCATAGTTTGAAGTTTCTAACCTCACATGCATTAGTTTCTAGTTTGCCCAAGGTTGAGGAACACAAGGAGGTTTGTGAAGGTTGTGCTAAAGGAAAGCATGCAAGAGAAAAATTTCCAAAGGGCAATGCATGGCGGGGTCATCACCCACTTTAGCTTGTTCATTCAGATATATGTGGTCCTATGCAGACTAAGAGTTTGGGTAAGTCATCATATTTCATCACTTTTATTGATGATTACTCATGAAATTGTTGGGTATATTTTTTGAAGGCCAAAGATGAAGCCCTAGATACATTCAAGAAATTTAAAGCCCTTGTGGAAAATGAGAAAGCATGCAAGATCAAATGTTTAAGGACTGATTGTGGAGGAGAATTTTTCTCCAAGGCTTTTCAAAGTTATTGTGATTTTAATGGCATCAAGAGGCAACTTACTACTGCATACACACCTCAATAGAATGGAGTAGTTGAAAGGAAGAATCATACTATGGTTGAAATGGCAAGGTGCATATTACAAACCAAGGGATTGAGCAATTCTTATTGGGGAGATGGAGTTGCTACAATGGTGTACATCCTCAACCGTAGCCCCACCAGTACACTAGAAAGGATGACTCCTTATGAAGCTTGGTATGGTAAAAGGCCTAATGTTAATCATTTCAAAGTTTTTGGTTGTTTGGCTTATGTGCATGTACCTGATCAAAATAGATAGAAGTTAGATGCAAAGAGTGAGTCATGTATTTTTATTGGATATAGTGAGAAAAGCAAGGCTTATAGATTGTATAATCCCCTCACTAACAAGCTTATTGTCTCAAGAGATGTGATTTTGATGAACGAGGAGTTTATGGTCATCAAAAAGGCCATGTTGAGAAGCCAAAATCTATTTTGAATGATGATTTAATTGCTGATATTGATCATGAGCAGCCAACTAATGTTTCTATATCTAGTGGTTTAACTCCACCAAGCAATCCTTCATCAAGTTCTTTAGTACCAAGTTCAAGTCCAACTTCTTATCCAAGCTCTACAAGGAAGGTAAGGAGATTGAGTGATATCTACTAGAAGAGTGGAAATCAAGTACATGAAGAAAACCCAATAGGTGAGATAGTGAATTTTGCTTTATTAGCCAAGGCTGATTTTGAACCGTCATGTTTTGAAGATGCATGTACTAATGAGGTTTGGGTGAAAGCCATGGAAGAAGAGATGGATTCCATTCATAGGAATGACACTTGGGAGTTAACAGAACTTTCACTTGACAAAAAAAGGATTGGCACCAAATGGGTCTACAAGACCAAGTTTAACAGTGATGGGAGTGTTGAAAGACACAAGGCAAGATTAGTTGCTAAAGGCTTCACACAGAAATATGGAATTGATTATGAAGAGACATTTGCACCAGTAGCAAGACAAGAGACCATAAGAATGTTGGTTTCATTAGCAGCTCAGAAGAAGTGGAGCATACATCATATGGATGTGAAAAGTGCTTTCTTCAATGGGTACTTAGAAGAGGAAGTACATGTGGAGCCGCTACAAGGTTTTGAAGTAGAAAGAAAAGATAATTATGTCTACAAGTTGAAGAAGGCTTTGTATGGCCTCAAACAAGCACCAAGAGCGTGGTATGCCAGGATTGATGGATACTTTCAAGAGAATGGCTTCTAGAGAAGTAAGAGTGATCCTACCCTATACTACAAACAAGAAGGTACTAATATCCTCATCATAAGTTTGTATGTTGATGATCTTTTGTATATGGGTAGTAGTTCTAAGATGAAAGATGAATTCAAAGCTGCTATGATGAAAGAATTTGAGATGAAAGATCTTGGTCTGATGAAATATTTTCTAGGAATGGAGGTTTATCAAAGTAAGGATGAGATTTTCATTTTTCAAACAAAGTATGCACAAGATATGCTGAAGAAATTTAATATGACTGATTGTAACCTTGCCTCCACTCTAAGTGCTCATGGAGTTTTGTTATGTCGAGATGATGGTGCTGATTTAGTTGATGAGATAGCTTACAGAAGTATTGTGGGGAGCTTGATGTTTCTAATCCACACAAGGCCTAATATTGCCTATTCAGTTTCACTTGTTTCAAGGTATATGTCAAATCCATCTAAAATACATATGAAGGAAGCCAAGAGGATTTTGAGGTATGTGAAAGGGAATTTAAGTTTTGGTATTCATTACTACTCTTCTGAAAAGTTCAATCTAGTAGGCTTTAGTGATTCAGATTGGGGAGGTAGTATGGATGACCGTAAATCTACATCTAGAAATTATTTTTCTTTTGGTTCTGGTTTGATTACCTGGAGCTCAAAAAATCAAAGTATTGTTGCTCTCTCATCTACAGAAGCAGAGTATGTTGCAATTACCTCGGTAAGTACACAAGGTCTTTGGCTCAGAAAAGTTTTGGAAGAAATTCGAGAAAAACAAATTCAACCTACAGTGATATATTGTGACAATGTGAGTGCCATCAAGTTAGCTAAGAATCCGGTTCATCACAATAGAACAAAGCATTTTGATTTGAAATATCACTTCATACGAGATTTGGTGCAGAAGAAGGATGTCGAATTGAAGCACATCAACACCCAGGATCAGCTAGCAGATATATTCACCAAAGCAGTTGCGAAAGCTCAGTTTATAGCACTGCGAGATAAGATTGTCAGCCCTCTCAGCATCAAGGGGGAGTATGTTGATAACTGATGTTGCTCTAGCATGCAGCTAGATTAGTTTAGTTAATAGTTTTTTGTTTATTCATGCAAATAAAGCATGTACTCCAACATGCATTAATCCTTAGGACCATTTTTAGTTTTGTTTTTTGCATGAATTTGTTTTTAGTAAATAAAGCATGTTGTGCATGCACTTATTGTATTCTTAATTTAGGGAGTAGTTTGTTTTTTTTAGTTTGAGAGCCTTAGTAGCTTTCCATGCAATGCTAAGAATATATTTAGAACTGCAGTTATTATTAATTCTTCTAGACTACAAATTCTTTATATATATAGCCTTTATGTAATTTTTAATTAAGCTTCAATAAAGATATTGGTGTGTGCAATTCCAAAAAAACAAGGCACTTTGTTTTTTATTCTGAATTGTGATTTCTTTTTGCAATTTCTTCTTTTTGCTGTTATTGTTTGCTAATTAGTTGGTTCATAGAAGATAGGTCAGGTTCAAAATTCTACACAAATATCATTCCCTAGAGCTTACACTAATCTCAAAACTCTTTATCATGGTTCAGAACCATTATTGTTTATTCGCCCACCAAAAAAGCACAGCATAAGCTAACGGTGGACTAAGGCTCCAACTTTGGGCCATCCTCACAATAGGCTAAGCTTACATTTATTAAATTCTCAGTCTATTGATCATATTATTGATAGAGAGTAATTAATCTGTCTAAGAGCGAGTAGAATGGTCCAAGTAAGCCAGAGAGCCAAGTAATGGAGCATTGATATAGGTTGTAGGTTCAGAGTGTTGATAATCATGTCTGTCATCTGGAAAGTGATAATTGGCATCTGGGCCACCCACAACTGCTCCGACCAAAAGATTTGTATTAGAGGCATTGCTATTCAAGAATTGGAATCCCGGAATGCACCCAATGGCCTGTGGGTGTCGGGCAACTGAAGGCAGAAATGAGCCTCTGTGGTGAATTCGTTGTGGGTACTTGGAACCATACCCAACCATGTATGACATCTCGAGAGGATTGGAACCCAGTATATAGTCCACCTGCCACAACATAAAATTCCTCAGAATAATACCTGGGTTGTAAGCTAAAAAGCATGGGCATTGACACTTACTAAAATGTTTAGAAAACGGGGTTAAAAAGAGTTCAAAAAATGACATTTTAACTATTATTTCAATCATAATTATAGTTTTGACACTTCGTTATTGTTTTCAGTAACTGTTCTACATACCTGGCGCCTTGCTATTGCTCTAATCTTGCGAGAAGTCACTGTCACCCCCCCACAAGACACTAGTTGTTTGGAGGAGCTGAGGTATTTTGCATAGTTCAAAAGTACGAAGGATGCAGATGTTACATACTGCAGATTAACTTCAGGTAATAAGTAGAGTAGTCCTCCTGTTCAAACATGCACACTAGTGTTAGGTTTATAAGTTCCAATCACAAGAGTAGCGTGCAGTCAAATAAAGTAATTTTCACCAACCTGGTTTGTATTTAGATCTAGGCAGGATAGCACAGACATATTTGTCAGCAAGACTTTTGAAGTCTCGAAGAGACTGCATTTATCTACCAGGAATTCCGGCACAGTACAAAGCATACCTACTTGCAGTCAATTCAAAGCATTTTGTAGTAAAACATCCACTCGAAAAGCTTCATCTTCAATACTGTAAGACAAAAAAGTGAATCAATAAGAAGATAAAGAAATTTTTTTTTAAAAAGTGAAGTTTATCAGTAACCACATTGAAAAAACTGAAATTTATCAGTACCCACACTTAAAGTTATTATACCTTTGATAAAAGCACTCGGGCACCAACATTTTTATTGAATTACCCAAATAGATTGTCTGATTCATCAGCTCCTAAACTCTGGCCGTTTGCTTGAATGTAGTTCAAATATTCGGCATTTTTAGTTGCCTTGTGCAACCATGCAGCTCCCCATAGCAGTTCATCCTAAGACAATGCCCCACAAAATCAATTCAACCCTGACATTTTACTGTAATATAATCTGAAAGAAATGCATACCACATTTAGTTTCTTTACCTGATACCCAGAATAAGAGCAATAGAATGGACAGATTGCAGACTCAAGTGCGTTGATGTAAGATCCTCTGTGCTTATCAGCGAAATCAAATACCTAAAAGAGAGTTTTATGAGTTACTGGACAAGAAACAGTATTTCTTAAATCTTTCAAGCTGCTGCAAAAAAGTTACCATCATGGAAGCATGAATGAGTCTCTTGGAGTAGGAGGGGTCTGTTTTACGAAACACTAGGGATGCAGCTGCAAGTGCTGCAGCTGTTTCGGCAGCCGCATCTGAGCCAGGGTTTTGGCTACCAATTTTATAAGCAGTTCTGGCAGTGTCCATATCCTCTGGCCTCTCCCAGCATTTGTGGTCATTGTTAGGATCCCCAACCTAGATAATTTCAGTCAAGCCTCAATAATGTATAAACCCTAGAGATAGAAATATATCATCATGACTGAAAGCATTCACATGTTGTACCTGAACATATATGGTGCCTGGGTGAGAAGTAGCCTTGACAAGATAATCTGTGGCCCAGCGTGTGGCAGTCTTTGCATTTGAGAGATCACTGCCCATGAATCCACCAAACTCCAAAACACCCGAAGACAGCATTGTGGTTGTGAAGGCCATTGGAAACCCAAACTTGACATTATCTCCCGCATCATGGTAACCTCCTGTCAGGTCCACCTGCATTGCAAGGCCAGGCATTAGCAGTCATCACATTTACAGAACAACGAAAACATAAACTGAAAAACAAGAAAGCAAAAACAGGACATCATACATGGGCAGAAGCATCATCAGAAAGACCAGTCTCTTCTCCACTCAATGCGTTGACTGGCAGGGAGCTTCCCAGAGCGCTGGCCTTCAAAGAAAAGGATGGCCTTTGACAAGGCCTCTCTATAGTTATGGTAGTGGTGATTGCTCACTCTTAGAGAAGTGTAGTTGGCTTTCACCAACATCACAACACACAAAAACAGCAACAGACTGAAAAAACTCATTTTAACTTCAGCAAATACCCAACTGAATCAAATTGGACGCTTCAATTGTGGCTTGAGAGTCCTGGGCAATGGGGATTTATAGGGCAGAAGAGGCCTAATGGCGACGTAGTAACAATGATAGAAATTAAATTTTGGAGGTCAAGAATCTCCCTCGTAAATCACAGAGTCGATATGGAGGGAGGGAGCCGAGAAAGGTGAGTTTTTCAGAACGATCAATCTCAAGAGGCAGCATATGTCCCAACGCCCAATCATTAATCTTGCCGGTTTCCAAAGTCACCGGCTTTACCTGGCGTGTTTCTTCTGTCTTGTGTTTCTCTGATTGTCTTTAACAGGCGTGTTTCTCTGATTGTTTGTCTATTGGAGTTATTGTGACTTAAAATTAGTTAATAGATTTTATTTTTTATTTTAATTAAAGTTGTCTATTGTTTTTCTGTATTTAATGATTTTAACATATAGTGTAAGACGTATCACAGGATAGTCTTGTTATTTGATCTTGTGGACTATCTCTTTAGTCTTGTGTTTGGTTTCTATTTAATGATTTTAACATTTACTTAGGACGTACTGGATAGTCTTGTTATTTCTGTTTCTCTCAATTGATTTTGTACTTGTGAGTGAATTATCTTATTGGTTAAAATTAGTTAGAAGATTTTATTTTAAAGTTGTTTCTCTGTATTTAATGATTTTAACATTTACTCGTATGACTTAATAGGGTTAAAATTAGTTAGATGATTTTATTTTAAAGTTGTCTATAGAATAATCTTGTTATTTGATGTTGTGGACTATCTCTTTATTTAAAATCTACTTAAACCCTAATCTTATCTTAGAACACACCTCTAGGCTATCTTATTATTTAAAATTTATTTTTAACACTTAATATTAGCATGGAGGAGCAAACTTGAATTAAAATGTAAGTGCGGCCTATCTAGTTATTTATCCTTAGAATACATATGTTGACTATCTTGCTAGCATATATATCTTTTAACAAATCTATATAAAAGAAAGTGAACAAATGTCTTCAAAATCTATTTAATAATCCTAATGAAATTATAATCTATATTATATCCGTATCTATTATATATAGATCTATAATAATATAAAATTTAATAATAATATATTTCTATAATAATAATAATAACAATATTCTATAAGTAAAATATGGTAACATTAAATAATTCAATCTTTATTAAGAGCAATATAATGTAATATAATTTTATATTATATGAAATATTATAATATAAAATATAGTTTAGTTAATATTAATATTAATATTAATTTAATATAATACAATATAGTAATTTAAATATAATATATTATATTAAATATAAGTATAATATAGAATAATATATAGTTTAATTAGATCTAAATTATAAAATTAATATGATATAATTTTTTAATATTTATTATATTATTTTACAATTCTAACTTTATTTTAAACTCAATCTAAGCATAATTAACACTAAGCCTAGTCTAACAATAACTATAAATGCAGGTGAGGACTATCTCATTATTTATCCTTGGACAACACCTATTATTTGAAAAAAAAACAAAAACATTAATCTAAGAATCCACTTGTGGATTTCTTAATATATAAAATCCATTTTAACATTTAATCTTAGAATGCACGTGTGGATTGTCCTAATATTTCAAATCCATTTTAACACTGAATCTTACAATGCAGGTGTGGGTTGTCTTAGTTTGTTTAAAATCAATTTCTAATATTACTTAAAATCATTTTTAAAAATTAATATTAGATTGTAGGTGTGTATTATCTCATTATTTAAAATAAACTTTAACACTCAATGACAATAAAGGATAGACTCTAATCACATGAGCTTCTAAAAAAATATCTTATAAAAAATAAGATACATATAATAGTTTTTAAATAGACATGTAGATCATCACATCAATTTAAACTTAATTTCAAACTTAATTAAAAACATAATTGTTAGGTGACCTTTGTAGTTTTTAAGGGACTTCACTTTTCCTGTCAGTATTTAATTCCTGCATAATACAATGCATGCCCACTTGCACTCACCCAAAGAGAATGTTAGTATTAGCTTTGTAGTCTTGAAGAGACTCCACTTTTCCTATCATAATTTTTCAAAAGTACAATGCATACACATTTGTAGTTAATCCAATTATTCATGTAAATATTTTATAGTAAAACAATAGTTTAAAATCAATTTATAGCATTATTTAGAATCATTTTCAACACTTAATAGTAGTATGCATGTGTGGATTAACTCATTATTTAAAATCAATTTAACACTTATTGGTCATATAATAAAGAACAGAGTGTACTCACATGATCCTGCTAACCTCTTATTTATCGGATCATAAATTTGGTATCTGTATACAAATCAAAATATTAAAATTTCACAAGAAGTATAAAATGTAGAAAATAAATGACACCTAAAATTTAAAATTCATGTACCAGTTTTTTACATAGACATTTAGATCTCTCATTATTTAAAATGAAAGTAATACTTAATTAAACATGTAATTAAAAATCTAGCAAAAGAATTTAAATTTGGCATTTTTCTCCTTGAAGAAACAATGAAGATGAGTGCTAGTTCCTTCCATGAGGTGAGTGAATTTCTCTGGCCTTTTCAAATTCCTTAGGTAAATGAAGATGGTGGTGCTTCGCGGGGATTCGTTATAATGTGGAATAATTTAAACCTGACATTTTTCTCCTTCAAGAAATGAAGATGAGTGTTGATGCTTTCTAAAAGGTGAGAAAATTAATCTAGTCATTTTTTAATTCCTTGGCTATTGGTTATAATGTGGAAACCCCACCTCTAAAGGTTATTTTAAGGTGTCATGATAAGAGTTATCAAAATGATTTTTTATATTGAAACTACTGATCACTTATTAATGGGATCTTATTAACAAGGGAAATATTTCCTCCCTTATTGGTTTTGGTTCAAAATCATTGTCCTCCTTTCCTTTGTTGGATTCAAGATAGACATAATGGGATGTTCATGTTCAAAATTAAATTAAATTTTGAAGATCTTCAAGTTGTTTGGTGAAGCTCCATAGTCTACCAAACAACTATGTTTACGTTTGTTTAAAACCTAAAAATGTTAAGAAGAAATCTTTGTAAATAGAGAAAATAGTCATCTGGTAACACCTTCTCTCAAAAGAAGGTTTTAAAAGATCATATTTAGAATATTCAAATATTGATTGGAATTCTTGGCACTTCCCATAATAATTTCAAACAAGAGGGGAGACTCCTATTAGAACTTCATAATGTGGTTTCGAAGGAGGATCTATTCTAGTAGGAAAGGTTCATAATTCAATGGGTTAAAGAGTGTGACAGGAACACTAAAATTTTCTACCAACTTGCCATCACACACAATAAAAGAAACATAATTACTGAACTTACTAGGTTGATGGCTTCACCTTTGCGTTTACTAATGACATTCGTACATAGGCTATCAACCATTTTAGTTGTATGTTCATTCCTCCTCCTATCTTAGATCCAATTTTGGTCTAAATTTTTGAAAGACTCCAACAAGTTATCCTTGCTACTTTCAAATCTCCTAGCCCTGATGGGTTCCCTGCATTTTTCTTTTAAGGATATTGTGTATCTAGACATCATCCTTGCTGCTAGAGAATTCCAATCTTTTATGAGCCTCCTTAAAGAAGTTACCAACACCTATGTTGTCCTAGTCCCTAAAAGGAGTGGTGTTATTAGAATGATGTATTTTAGACCTATTAGCCTCTTTTGTCTTCATCTAGAAGTTTACTCCTTTGTTATAATTTTCTATAAAGGCTGTCTTGTAGAGAATTATGCATGTTATGTTTTAAAAGTGAATTGTTTTGGTACCATAACTAGCCCAAATACATTGACCTATTTATAAATCCTAAATAGTCAAATAAGGAGGATTTTTCAATTCATGGAAGATCAAAAGATAAAGACTAAAAGAGGGACAAGAAAGATGAAAGTAGAATGTCCACATTGTATGTGAGATCTAAGTCTCCTTGAAAATACAAGGAAAAATGTTTGAACTATAGAAACAATAGTCATTAATGTAAAGAGTTTAAGGAGGAGAAAATGAAGAAGAAGAGAAACACATTCAAATTAGATTTATACAAATCCTCTCAAGAAAATGGTGAAGCCTTTGTATTAGCCTTGGAAACATATAAATTAAAAAATGTGCGGTTGATAGATTTGGGTAGATCATTCCACATGACCTTACATTAGGGTTGGTTTATATGAATAATATTGTTGTGGGAAGATGTGTTTGATTATGAATCTTATTTGAAGGTTGTTGGACATGGAGGAATCAATATTAGATTTTGCGATTGTAGAGTGAACAAGACAACTTGTTTTATGTATGTCTCAGGCTTGGCACATAATCTACTCTATCTAAGTAAATTAAGTGATGTGGGTGTGCATGTTGTTTTAAAGAAAGGAGGATGCAAGATGAATAAAGGTTTTATAATGCTTACTAATAGTATTTATATTTGCACATTATATAAGCCAAATGCATACATGTTTTAGTGCAATATTACTTTATGAGGTCCAAGAAGAGGAATTTGGATTATTTATTATCCTATTAGATTGAGGACAGATAAGGACTATTTATTTACATCTGATGGTCATGAAATTGATGTACCTAAAGATGATAATTCTTTGGAGATGAAATTCATAATAGGGAAAATTTATGATGCTATATAGTTTGTCAAATTTTAAGAATGGTCTCAAAATTTTAAAAAAATAACTAGATTCTTGAAGGGTTTGATGATTGCAATGTTGAGTTAGTTTTTTTGTGAAAATTGCACATATGGTAAATAAATTGTGTTTTTTTTTTTTTTACTTTTCATAAATATTCTTGGTTATTGGGTAGATACATTCTAATGTTTTCTATCTTTTTAATGTTCTTTAAAGTTCTAAATTTATGTATTTGTATCATTCATTGATGACTATAGTAGAAAGAAGGAAATTTATATATATTTTATAAGAAAAACTAAAGTATTTTAAAAGTTTAAGGAGTGTAATGGGTGAAAAATTAGAGTTTCACCCATTAATGTAGTAAAACCACTAATTTTTTCTTATGGACCATTACATTGGGGAAAGATGGAATTTGATAGATCTAGCCTTGATAGATCTAGATTTTGATTAGATTCCAAGCATTTTAATTAGAATTGTTGTTTCCCCTTAAAGTGAATTGATTTAAATAATGATATTGAAATTTGGTTAAGTGTGTTTAAATTGAAGCAATTAGGCATAAACAATGAGCTATAGTCATCAAACAAATCCACATACCTGAATTTAAGAAATATGTGAATGTTTGGATCTATTCCCAAAAGATCTACCTGAATTATCGACATTGTGGTGTTGGTCGCCCTAGTCCTTCAAACTTTTTGTCATCCAAAAGGGAACTTATTCATCTTTATAAATAATGTCTATCCTAGAAATTACATCTGTACACCTATTCCAACACCCAATAGAGAAGGTAGAATGGTTGGGAATAGGGGTTTGTCTTAGGTCAAACCCTAGTTTTGGAATTAATCATAAAATAGAGATGGAATGTAAATGAAGTGCTATAATAGAAATGATTTCATTTTGAGAGAGAGGCTGAAAATATCTGAAACACTAATGATATACCATTTTATGAATTTTTGTTTGTCTTCACTAGGAATTAGAGTTTCATGTAGATAGTCTTCATAAAACATTGAATATGAATGTCATCTCCAATGATTGAATCTTGATTTTACTTTTTCTCTAGTTCTTGAAAGAAGACTAATTTCTTGCTCACATGATTTTGAATTATAAATTCTTGATATGAATGTGTGATTGATTCCTTGAGGCATACTATTTGAAAGATAAATTATTTTTTTGACATAAGCTAACGTGAGATCTAGATTCCTAATAAAATCATGTTTCCATTGCGAGGCCCCAAAATGGCCCCTTTGATGTGGACCAAGTTGCTGGGTGTTCTAGTGTTAGACATCAATGTCCCAAGATCTTGGGGAAAGAAATAAAAATCATAAAAATTTGAGCTTGATACATGGTGTGAGTGGAATTGGGGCTTCAATCATGCCTTAGGAGACGAAATCCAAGGTGAAAGATTAACAAAGGAAAAAAATGTAAGTGAGTATAATTTAGGACACTACATTTAGCCCCCACTTTAGCTAGAGTATGAGACAAAGCATACTTATAGTAAAGTACAAAGGTTTGCATTGAAAAATTTCATCAAGCTATCAATTAGACAAGACACATGAAGCCCAAAAGGGACTTTATGATCTTACTACTTCAAAATTGAAAAATGGATATCATAAGAAAGAGGAAAGAGAATCAGGACTGCTATCCTAGTAAGGTTCACTTTCTATGAGTCATAAAAAAGAAAAATACTAAATTACAATGAAAAAGGCTCAATTTGCAAAGTAACTTGAATATTGAAACATGTGATATAGAGTGTGCATAAACTAAAACAATGTGAAGAGTGTATATCCCCACATTAAAATGATTGCATATGCGTTATTTGGAGAAATTGCTTTAGCATGCACCAAACTACAAGAACATTACTACAATGATATACCCCAAAAAAGGATAAGTCAAAGGACAATGGTCACAAAACATGAAAACACATAGGGGATCCACTAAATATGGAGTTAGTATGCTTTTATGATAAATAATGTATATCATAAAATATTTGTATTTGAATTGACTTCATCCCCCAAAGGTAGTGGAGCAACAAGCACAATGGAAGAAGGGAACATGTGTATTTTGAGTCAACATGGAAGAGACCAAAAGAGATCTCAATTGATGCTCTGCATCATCTTTGAGTAGATGACACAAGGGACAACAAATAAAAAAATTAAGATACAAATAGAAGAATACCACAAAAGATTTGGTCTCTTTATTACCTTGCACCAACAAAGTGACAAGGGTCATCCAAATAGAACCTAACATAGTAGAAAAACACATCACAAGGGAAACACATTATGAACTAGAAAGATAGGGGAGACAATCTACAACATGAATGAAGCTAAACAAACAAAACATCAACCTCCCAATCTTCTTGAAATTTATTTTGGGAAGGTGGACAGATGCAAGAGTAGAAACATCAAGCATGATAGATGGAGCTTATACAAGTTCCAAACAAAAACCATTCTCTAATGATGAGTCACTTTGTCTGTCACTAGGAGCTAGGATTAATTCTTTTGAAAATTATTTAGATAAATCATTGTCAACATCAATAAGCTTGTAAATATCATCAGAATCATTGGAATCAACAATGTTATCATGAACAACATTATCATCCATTTCTTCACCAAGATTAATAAAAATAGGATCTTGATGCAAGAGCATCCCCGGTTTATAGTAATCTTGCATCAACCAAAAACATTTTCTTTTTGTTTGCAATTTCAGTTTTCCTTTCAGTGTGTCCCGGTTTTGGATCACTAGATCCTGTGGAGTTGAATTCTACTTGAAGATTTGATCATTTTTCTTATTTACCAATCACATCATATTTGGATCATTTTGTTAGACACAATGAACCATTGAGAGGGGGAGGGGGTGAATCAGTGGTGCTCAAATATCTTTCCTTTTAGAAAACTTATGTGAGCATACTGGTTAGTAGATCTAACTCAATGAAGACTTGTCAGTTGATGAGGAGACAAACTCAAATGCAAACAATCAGAAGGGAACATCACATAACACTAGCATATACGAGGAAAACCCAAGATGGGAAAAACCTCGGTGAGCAATGCTGCTAAAGTCTACTACTCCAATTTAGCCTCACAGTGAAAATATAGTTACAAAGTTTTGGGCAGCAACCCTGGGAGAATCAACTCCTGACTTTAGGGTACCAACCCAAGGAGCACCAACCCTTACCTGATTTATGGGCTACAACACAAAGGAGCTACAACTCCGGTACTAAGCTACAACTCGGTTTTTACTATGAAAAACATTAAATACAATAGTGGTTACTCTATTACAAGTGAATCTTGCAACCATTCCAAATATCTTACCCTATCGGTGAGATGCCTTCTCTGCAACACTGACCCATTTCTCTTGCTGCTCACACCTCCTGCTTCTTTGTCGATAAGACTTACCAGTACACCTCTTCAACTCTCCTTCTTTGTAGGATCTCCTCCTCACTGCTCTACATGTTATCAGTGCTCAACTCTATCGGTCCACTATCAGCCTTCTCTGTAGCTCTCTTCCCTCTTGCTCTGCTGGTACAGCCACTACCAGTTCTTCTTCTCTTACTGGTTGAACGTTTCCACCAGGTTCGCCCTCACTCACACTCACATTTTAGATGCTCATTGAGAACTTAGCTGATTTTCTCTTACTTGCAGAAGTATCACACTTCACAGTAGCACAATCTCCTTCTATTCTTCAGCAACAACTGAATGTCCTTTTTCCTTCATATATCTACATCGGTTTTCCCACCAAAAGATCATTCAAATTATAGGCGGTTAGGGTTTCTTCACTGTCCACAAGGCAAACCAAATATAATAAGATCTTGTCCAATCTGATCTTCTAGACTTTCAGTCTACAAAAATCTGCCATTTATGTGCCTCCTAGATCATGCCTTCCATCTTTGGCGATCTTCTTTTTATCCTATCGGCTAGTCTCTTTGTCGTATGTCGCATACTGACACATTGTATCAGAAAAAGTCTGACTACGATATGCAACTGGGTGACCATGTTGCATAAGGACAACTCCTAAGGCATATTCTAATGCATCAGTTTGTATTTCAAATGATTGTTGCAGGTCAAGAAGAGATTAAACTGGTGCAGAACATAATCTTTGTTTTAACTCGAATGCGTCTTGTTGAGAACTTGTCTATTTAAACTTTTCCTGTGTTCCTCCCTGCAATGACTGATTTAGAGGCCAAGACAAATGGGAAAATCCCCACATAAATCTACGATAAAAGTTTGTCAATCCAAGGAAAATTCATAACTCTATGAGATTTCGAGGAGATAGACAGTCTTTGATTACTTGTATCTTCTTCAGGTTAACATGGACACCCTCACTGTCAATAACATATACCAAGTATCTGATACTCTGCATACCAAAGGAGCACTTTTCTTTGTTTTCATAAAGCCCATGATCTTGTAAAGTTGAGAGAATTTTTTCCACATGTTGCAAATGTTCATCCCAAGTTTTGTTGAAGATGAGTATGTCATCTAGATATACCACCACGAAAGAATCAGTGAATGGCCTGAGTACATCATTCATCATTCTCATGAATGTCACTGGGGCATTTGTTAGACCGAAAGGCATCACTAGCCACTCAAACAATCTCTCTTTAGATTTGAAAGTTGTCTTCCACACATCAGTCGAGTCGATTGGTATTTGATGGTATCCCGATTTCAAATCAATTTTTGTGAAGAATTGGGCCCCTCTAAGCTGGTCCAAGAGGCCATCTATCTGGGGAAGTGTATACCTATTTTTGACTGAAATTTTGTTCAAGGCCCTATAGTCAATACTAAGTCTCCAAGTTCCATCCTTTTTCTTTGCCAAAACAATGGGACTACCATAGGGTGATGCACTTGGACGAATGTGTCCTTTCTTGATCAATTCTTGTATTTGCCTCTTAATTTCATCATTTTCTAATATTGATCTACAATAGACTAGTTCATTAGGAAATGGAGTTTCTGGTATCAAGTCAATAGTGTGTCTTACTTGGCAATGTGTAGGTACCCCAGTTGGCAACTTAAACAAATTCTCATATTTTATCAAAATTTGGTCCATTGATCTTTTTTGCTATGTTGTGGTGTTTGTGATGGTATTGGAATTATATATAGACTTCCTTTCTTCTTCCAAATGAATCATTAATAATATGAATGTTCTTGTTTTGGAAACCAACCTCCTACATTGATTAGCACTAATCAACGAGGTAGTGTATGCAAGGCTTATCTCTGGTATTCGGTATTTCTGCTCACCTTATTTTATTATCACACTACAAGGTTTGGATTCATAGACACCATGGAGTTGGTACATATATGGCTGTCCCAACAAAACATCACAAACATCTAAAGGAGCCACATCACTGATTACTTCATCTTTAAAAGTCTTTATAGAGTATAAAATGCGACACTCCTGGTGCACTTGGATATCTCTCCCTTGACTTACCCATCCCATAGAATAGGGTTGCGGATGCTTTTGTTTTCAGATTCAATCTTTTCATGATCTCTACTGATATTAGGCTCTTTTGACTTCCACTATCAACAATAAAGTGCAGGGCATTTCCTCTGACCCACATCTATGAGTGAAACAATCTCTCCTCATCCTTCTGGGGCAATACCTTTGTAGTAGCTACTATTGCATATGGATTAGCCTCAATGACCTGTTCATGTCTCTCCATCATTAAACTTTTTATGGTTCTGCATTCTTTTGTGTTGTGAGAGGGACTCTTCTTCATACCCCATGCCTTTTTCATTGGTAAATTGGGAGAAGATTCCTTGGAGGTTTGTTTCCACATAGTTTTCATACCTTCACTCTTCCATTTGTTATTTGCGAAGTTATCCTTCCTTTCTGTTCGAATTTTTCCTTAATTTTTGTAGCAAATTTATATGTACTAGGTAAAGTCTCTATGTTCAGGAATTCCATTTCGGTTTGAATATACCTATGGAGTCCACTCTAATATTTAGAACCAAGTGCTTCTCACAATCTTTGATGCCAAGTTTTGTTGTTAAAGCATGAAACAGATTAGTATATTCTTAAACAGTTTGGTCTTTTTTATGTCAAAGCAATTGCCACTGCATATATTTTTGTTCATATGTATCTACAAGAAAATACTCTTCCCTTATGTGCTCCATGAATTCTCCCCATGTGGGTTTTTTATCAAAGATGAATGTAGTACCCGTTTCTGCTGCCTTGGTTGCTAACTTCGCTTCCCAAAAATCTTTCACATGATTTTCAGCTTTGAGAAGAGCGAAATTTATTTTCTCTTCATCTGAGAACTAGTTGACAGAGAAATACCTTTCCAGTTTTGAAACCCAGTCATCAACGACATCTACATCATTCTTTCCTTGAAAGGTGGGTATATCGAAATTCACTTGCACCTTGAATGGTGTATACCCTGTGAAGGGTGGGTTTGCAGGTGACCCATGACTTTTCAGCATCTACTTGAACTATTCCATCATTTCTTCTTGTTGTTTTGTTAATGCATCTGCAACCAACGCTTTAATGTCATTATCAGTCTACAACTTAGCCATCTCCGATCTTGTGCGTCTCAAAGGAAGGTAGTCTGAAGGATTCCTTGTTTCCAACCCCAATCTTTGATATGTTGATCATGTGTGATATGACATACATGAGCAAACTTGCTCTGATACCACTGATCTGAATTATGGATTCAGATGACAACCCCTAAGTGAGAGCCTGCGGTATTGTGGATGAACAAGATAGCATAGAATTGAAGCAAGCCAAAAAGTGATCTATTCTATTCAAAAATCCAACATATAGTAGTTCATGAGATTCAAAGGGTCACAAAAACCCCTTGAGAATCGAAGCCCAACAGTCACATTTGTTTATTACATAATAAAATCTAAAAACTATGAAAATTTCAAAAAACCTACATGAAATTTTATCCTAACTTTAACTAGGCATAACTTTTTGCTCAGAACTTGAAATTACGAGCCGTTTAACTCATTGGAAAGGTCTCCAAGAGTTAGGAGCGAATTCTTGCAAGAACATGTCTACAAGAACAATCTAAAGGACAGACCAAACTTTCAACGACTGAAAATGCCCCAGAGGCCTTCAAAATTGATAATTACTAACATATAGAAAAACTAAAAAAAATTATAAAAATATTTCAAATTTTCTTCTGATCACAAGAAGCTCAATGGTAGACGGGCTCTTGTTGATGCATCGAAGACAGAGAGACAAGAGACTTATGAAAAAAGTTTCTTTCAATATGCTTTTCTATTTTGATGACAAGGGCTAGACCAAAATTACTATGTAATTTTTGACTTGTTAAAGGGTCTTGCATTATGATGCCTTAGTGATCTAGGAGGGGTTCCCTTATTTGTAAACTCACCTGATTCGAACCAAGTTTAAATCCCAATATTTTAATATAAATAATCAACAATTAAGAATCGAAAAAACTATTTTCTTCTATTATATCACAGTCTAACGGTATTTTAATACATGGACGCTTGTAATTACCAACAAATTCCAAATTATTAAGTTCATATGTATTTCAGAAATTAAATATATATTGAATAAGAATGCACGCTAAAGCCATTCGTAAAAGGTTTTTATTGCAAGTGATAAGCCAATCATAAAATAAATTTATATATATAACAACGATCCATTTGAGTAGTGTATGAGAGTCGGACCACGGTAAAAAAGTCCCATCCTGGCCAGTACAGCCAATGCCATCTCCTCACCATACGCTTCTCCATCGTCCTCCCCATCTTCTCCCAAATCCCCAACCTCCTCTTAAATCCTATCTCTTAGCTCTGCTCCCATCGATTCTCAAGAACACATTTAACCTAGAGGTAAGTTTCTTTATGTTACTATAATTTTCTCATTTTAAAAGATAATTTTTAATATATATTAATGTTATTGTAACTTTCTCACTTTTAAAAATGTGACTTTTATATCATAGTTGATAAAGAAATTTTCGTATAAAAGTCAATTTTTTATTTGTTTTTATTATAATAGAGTAAAGTTTAATATTTAATTATATTTAATTCTTTATTTCAAATGTGAAATAAATATTGTAGATAATTCAAAAAAGATAAATTTAATTAATGATAGAAAATCTAATCAATGATTACGAGTTCAATCAAAAAATAGTAAAATAAAAATAAGATTATATAAGACAAGTTGAGTACATCTTTTATATTATATTTAGTACAACAATTTAAATTATAAACAATAACATATAATGTATTTATTTCTAAATGATAACAATATATTAGAATCCAAAAAATTGCTCATGTATATTATATATGACAATACATTCTATACACATACTTTTTTTTTAGATTCTATATTAAATAGTGACTTATAAGAATTGTAAAAGAAAATAGTTAGTCTTACATCATACTATTAAGAGTAAATCTAATCTAAATGATGAAATACTTTATACTCTAAAGGACATATTTTGTATGGATTATGAACTAATATGAGTACATAATAGCTCATCAATAAATATGGAAGCAACTCAGCCTGTATGTGTATATTTATATTGAATCTTTGACCATTAAAATTCTAAGAATTAGTTGAAGAGAAGACTTATCTCGCTATCTCAAATATGGAAAATTGATGAATATGCACAGGAGATCTTTATTGTCTATTTGAATGCACTTGATGTAAAGCACTATCTATTTATCTACAGAGGTGTATGTTTATATCGCTTGCAGTGATATGTTGTTGTCTCTGACATGAGCATATCTACTTGCAACAATGATTATTATGGTGCAATATTGATGGGACCAACTCAGATATGACTAGGCTTGGTGAATGCTCTTGATTATGGACCCATGACCTTGCTCAACCTGAGCTCTCCTAAACTAGAATGAGAACTTCCCCTGTCTGAGTGATTAGTATGTTCAATATCATTCTCATTCATATCATCAAGAACAACGATGTTATTGCTTGGAACTTAAGAATAGTTCTGACTTGATTTTTCCATCCCTCCTCCCCCCTTTAGGGAGTGTGATCAATGCCCTTTTACATCCTTGATTGGTAATATTAGTTCCTGCCTGCCGGAAACTATAGTAGAGGCTTAAACATTAAACCATTATTAATCTTTACCCTCTCAACCATTCAATTTGCTAGAAATTTTAGCAATATTTTATTTCCAACTATATGCTATCAAGGACTTGCCCATCTTTTAGTGAAAATTTTGGTGCACCCTATTTTGGCCATCTCTGATTTGCATTGTAGACAATTGACAGAGGGTTCACAATTTTTCATAAGAGAGAACCCATGATTGATGAAGGAAGTGTAGCGAATAGAGGCCTTGGGATATTCATTTCTAACAATCTACCCTGGAAGATTCGTGGCCTGCATGCAAAAACACAACACATTCCTTATCTCTGTTTACTAAAAGTTCAGAAACCCTAGGTAAGGATTTAATAGCCATAACAATAAAATATTACTTCCACCTCAACTTAAGGGTGGGGAAAATGTTTTAATTGTAGGTGGTGACTGCAATTCAAGATTTTTTACGATAATTGTTGTATCATGAATAATCTAACAACTTCTTTCTTGTTGTGGGATATGGATTTCCCCTGTAGTCTAACTTGGAGAGCTAGCTTTCAGAAGAAATATTTGAGATCTTTAGCCAAGACGCAGCACAAGAGAGTCAAACTCAAGATGAGTAGTGTACATGCTCTTGACATCGAAACCTTAGTGGCTGCTATAGAAAAATGAGATGCAACTATTGAGGTATATTATTTATCAAAAATTTTAAATGAGATTATGCCATTGTTTCAATCCAAATTCTTGTGGATCCATCAAACAATATAAGTGATTTGTGGAATCACCAAGAAACACTTGAATTAACTTTGAATAAATATATCACGAGAGAATACAGAAGCACACATTTATGTGAAATATATTTATTGACTGTATGTGGAAACATTATATTTCTATGCAATGATTTACTCATATGAGGGTTAAAGATCTTGTTGGTATGGACATGGGAGCATTGACTATAAATGAGCAAATACACGCACCTGGCCCAAAAGTTTATGATAGGATAGCTTTTATGATTAATAATATTTCAACAACCAACTTGAAAACCAAATCGAGGGAGTTTTGGGAGATTTTGAATGATCACTACTATCCATGGTTTTCTTAGTATATGGTGATGAAATGGTGAGTGTCGTATTTTTATATCAACTATTTTTTTGAAAGTACCTGGTCATTTATATCTTTTAATTAACCTACAATATTTTACTAACATATTGGCAATTATTTTGCAGGGCTAGTATTGAACCCCATTTTCATGACTTGTGTTTGAAGTTTTTGAACAAGATCAATTCAAAATTACTACACAAAAAATCATCAAAGCTACTTATGAAAAATTGCAAGGTTAGTTTTATCTTTTATGGGCTCCTAGTTCTGTGGCACAGAATATGGACCTTTGGTTTTATATCATTGGCAGTTTCTTTTAAAGTTGGAGCTTATTAAATCTAGTTCAGAAGAACGATCTTTACTCAAAAATCTTGGAAGTTGGCTTGGGATCCTAAACTTTTGATCATTGAGGTTATTTGTATTTTTATTTTTCTTCTATTTATGACTACCTTGTGATAATTAAATGCTTTACTTTTAGAGTTGCCTCTTCTCTTAAAAAGAGGCTAGAATGGATAATAAGACATGCTATAAATTGATTCTTTCACATTTTAACTGAAACATCCTATCAAGATGGTTTGTTCTAGCTTGCCATGACTATTCTAGGGCAATGCTTGTAAGTGCCACCTCTAGTGAGGTTTGCTACAAAAACATTTTATCTAGATACAATTTCAAGTTGTTTTTAGCCACAACAATTAATTTCAATATAGTTACTTATTAGTTTAGATTTCAAATATATAGGAAAAAACAAGAATTCTTGATTTTGTCTATAACCTAGGATTCTACAGAATTTATTTGAGGATAATATATCTCTTAACAATGGGTGTGTATTGAATCAGATGGTGAGAGGAAAAATCAGAATTCTTTATTTTGTCCATTGCCTAGCCTTCTACTAAAATATATATAATCTTATCTTATAATAATGTATTTTCTTTGACCTTCAAATCAGATGGAAGAGATATGCCCTAACATTTTGAAAATTGTCTAGAACCCATCATGGACTCTACAATTTTTTTTCTATAATGGCTCACTCAGAGGTAAACACCCCGTATATCATAGAAATGCCCAAAGCTTATATTTAAAAATCTTCAAATGCATGGGCAAAATGAATGTTCTTTTAAGTCTGGGTATTTTGCATTCTGGTATAGCTCATTGCATTTTGGGGATAATTTGTATGTTATTCAAATTAGATGTGGAGTATCTCCTATTGATTATATATTATATGCACTTAACATCACATTGTAACATGGTATTGTGTTAACGAAGCATATGTGTTTTAGGTAAGATTACTTGTGTATTCTATGTCATCTACCAAGTGATTTTGAAGTTGTTGTATGGTCCCATGGAGTACTTGGCTTTGTCAGACTATATTGTTGTGCACTAGAACCTGTGGTCCAAAACAAAGTGATACATAAGTTTGCTTTCTAGTGTTGCGATCAACCCTTGCTAGCTTGCAATATGCGATGCTCTGACTAAGGATTTCTTAGTAGTTGCACCTTACATCTATTATGTTGGTGATGTTTAAGGACATACTTAGTTACAACCTCAATCTATTTGTTGTGGAACAGGATCCAATATTTTGCATCTTTACTATTTATTTCATAATTAAATTTTCAGCTTGTAAGCATTTGTGTTTTAAATAGATTTTTGGCCATATACTAAATCTGAATCTATGTTGTGGAAACAATGTAGTATGTCTTCAATCTTTATTTTTATAAAGGATATCTACGTTAAGAATCTATGTTCTTATTTTTTCTCATTTAAAGTATTAGTATTTTTGGAAAGAGATGTTTTCCCATATCTTGTATCTTGAAACTGCTATGTGGAGGGCAATATCAAGATGATGTTTTCATCATCAATCTTTGTTGTTCTGTAATATGAGCTATTAATCCATGTATTGTATCTTATGAGTAGTCTATACATTAATTACTATTGTTTTTCAAAATGATTGTTGACTTATGTTGGATTGTAATTTGAAATATAGATTTTAAATTTTAAGAATCATTTTAAATTTTTATTTTGATCAATTATTTCTTGCTTCTTGTTGTTAAGAGCATAGTGCAATGATTGTGAGTGCCACTGTTGTTGTTTGATGATATTCTTGTATCCCATTTTGGCATAAGCTCAAAGTACACTAGCAAAGTCAATCTGAGCAGCTTACTCAATTTTTACAACCATCTTTAGCAATTCCTACAGCAAACACAGTCCTTGCATTCTCTAGCAGGAACTTCGCTGCACTATAACTCTTGTTATTTAGAGACACGTTCCTTCACAACAAAATGGTACATTTGATCTAATCGTATCTCCTCATAACCATCGGCCTTATCCATACTTAATGATTATTAGTTGTGCTTTGACTAATCGCAAATGTTTATGGATATCGTATATTATTATGATAATAATATTAATCCTTGTTTATCATGTTGGTATTATGTTCTTAGCAGATCATTTTCCTTGTCGAGAATAGAACAATCATAAACTTCTATCTTTCCTCCTTTGCACGGTAGACACGAACAGGTATCGTGAAGATATAGGGGTCGATAATTATCCTTCTAAGACTGTGATCACCTGTATAATGGTTATAATAATTAAAAAATATATAGTTGATATCTCTGACGCCCATTAGATTTCAACAATACTTTGCGAATTTATCATTTGTGGAAGAGGCCATATAATCCCTTCGTATGAAAATTGCTTCCTTCAATTACCCAATGTATCACGATTAATAGTACATCGACTTCAATCATTATTTTGGTCGGTTATTACCACATGGTTCCTACCTATAACTCATCGCTGATTGTTATTGTCAATCTGGTGGGATTTGATTGTTGTTTTGTATCAGCACTGACTCACTAGCATCTATATCACTATCGGTCTTTCATTCCTTGAATGTTTAATCAATCGTCTGCCCATATCTTTCGAGAGGCTATAATGAATATTTATTTAGGCAAATGACTATCGAGTGTCATATATTATTCTCGCAGTAATCCAGCATTAATATTATAACTCATTGATATTATCCAATGGTGCTGAAGATGCATGCATACTTGTGTAATTGATATATTGCTTACTATCTGTTGGAGGTATCCTTATTCCTCCTACAACCAACTTGTCAATATCTCCATTGCTGACTTCAACCATAGATTCAAATGCTTTCTTGGGTCAGCTATAAGCATATATTGTTTCCCAGATTTATATGTCTCTTCATATCTATAATCTTTTTTAATCATAAAGACAGTTTCAATGAGACTATCTTAATTGTCTCAATCTTCATTTGTCTTTGTAAGAGTTCATTTGTGCCTTCTATTATCTATAATCAAGGATATTTCCTTTAGTTGTTTGGTTCTAGAATTCTAGCATGAGGATGGGGACATCACAATCTCCCCTTCTTAAATTTGCTTGTCCTCAAGCAAATCCTACAATCTTGCGATAAACTTGCAAAATAAATGTTTCCTCCCTTCTAAGTGTAAGAGGCCCTTTATCTACATTGACCTTTTTTGTAAAGTTCCTTTATCTCTTTATTATTGCAGTTTTGGTTTTGAATCAACAATATCTTGTAAGTAGATCTTGGACAATATAAGAACATATACAAAGATACATAGATGCATATTTATATTAGGGTTAGACAAGGAAATAGTAATCAAATATTAAACTAATATTAATTAAATACTATGTTCGAACGTCTACTTCTTCAATCTATTTGTATGGTTTCTTCCAGCTCTTCTTTCTTGGAAGAACCTCCATATAGATTTGTAGTACCAAACGTATAATCATATAAATGAAGTAGTGATAAATAATAGAAAAAATACTACTTAGTTTCTATTGCATTTGTTGAAACTTTGAGGGACTAGCTTCATTGAGCCATTGCCCAACTTGAGAGGGACTGGCTTCTTTGAGCCCTTTTGTCCACATGTGGGAGATTGGCTTGCTTGAACAATCTCTATCTAATCTTGAGAGAGACTTACTTCCTTGAGCCATCTTTGTCTAACTGAAATAGACTGGCTTTCTTTGAGTCATTTTTTCTTACTAAGAGTACTGACTTCCTTGAGTCAAGCTACCCACATTTAGCTTCCTTGAGCCCTTATTCTTAATTAGGGCGTTGAATTCATTGAGTCAAGATGCCCATATTTGGCTTCCTTGAGCCCTTATTATTTAGAGAGGAATGGCCTTCTTTGTGTCATCCTACTCTACTAGGGTGTTGGATTCCTTGAGCCAAGCTACCCACCTTTGGCTTCCTTGATCCCTTATACTTAGACAGGATTGATCTTCTTTGTGTCATCCTACTCATCTTAGGGTGATGGCTTCCTTGAGCCCTTATACTTTGAGAGGATTGACCTTCTTTGTGTCATCCTACTCATCTAAGGTATTGTCTTCCTTGAGCCACATTACCCCATATTGGCTTCCTTGAGCCCTTATACTTAGAGAGGATTGACCTTCTTTGTGTCATCCTACTCACCTAGGCAACATGTCGACTTCCTTGAGCCATGACGCCTCTCTATGTGTTTACTTTATTTCTTGAATGTTTTAATATCCACTTCCTTTTTGATTCACCACATTTAGTCCTTGATTGCTTGACAAATTATGCTACACTCCAATCTGCATACATTATTCTTTATAAATCTTTTATAAATGCTTCAAGTTTTCTCCAAGTTTATTTATAGGTCTTCCACTGACCTTCTTAATATTTAAGTTTCATTCCAACTTTTACTATTTAGGTAATTTAATTCATGATATATACATTCTCAAACATAGTTTGCTTTGATAAGTGTGTTGATGATGATCTTCCAATTTGCAAATAGCTCCAATTTTTCTTCCAAGTGTGATGATGGACGTGTAATGAACTTGTTGCCACTGTTGCTATGTCTGATGGAAACAATTATGTCTATAAATCTGAAAGTGTTGCTCCTCATCTACCTTTTTTTTTTACCCTATAGGATGGCAAGATCATTGCTTTAATACCATTGTAATGTCCTCAATTGAGAATTCCCTTAATTTAATCCCGAGACAACCATTCGAACCTAGAGTGAGAATTAGAATATAAAATTGACCCAAATTAAAGGCATTTCATTATGATATTTAATTTAAATTTTTAAGAATAATTTAGAAGAATAAGACTTATCTTTATAACTTTCCCGATTTATATACTTAAGAATAGTTCTCCTATATCATAAACCTCTTCTCTATTAAAAGATATCCAAATCAATAACAAGGTGTTACTTTTTGCAACTTAATAACAGTTTTGATTTGATCTGTTGTTCTTATTGAGTGCTTTCGTATGAAATAAGAACCTCCCTCATATCTGATCCTCCTCCTTAGATTTGTGGGTCGATGAGTCTTGTAATCTTAATGCTTATTATTAATTATAATATCTGATAACACTCTTAACTGAGATATTAATGTAATGATGATTAAATGGGGAATTCCAATAGCTCTTGCTATACCTTATTTAGACAATTAGATGCATGCTTAAGTTAATTGACCTTGCAATGATCACTATGATCTCTACTATATCAGATATGGCCGCTTAATATACAAGATGATCTGGTCTTATTGGTCGGATATTGCTATGACTGTGGTGTATAAAATATAATATAACATTGCTTGTAATAATAGGACTATTATCACAAAAATGATTCTTTAATTTGCACGGTGTTTGATATGATAGGACCACTTAGACCGTTACAGTCACTTTCTCAGATATGGAAATATAAGCCAGCAATAGACTGGATGTTGTGTCTAACGTGTCCAGTTCTTCCTTGCAATCAACGATGCTACACCTGATCTATACTTGTTGTTCTTGTAACTGGCGACAATCAACTTGGCAGATGCGTGAAGAGCATATCCAAATATGATATCCATAATCAAAAGAAACAACATCTGACCTAGAACTCCCCTATATCTGATGTAATAGTCAGAATATGTAGTTGTTACGTGTTTTAACCTGTAGAGTAGAATAGAGGACCTCCTTCCTTAGATTATATTGATAATTCTATGCAAGCTATGTTTGCATTAGGCAACGATCTTATGCAATAGTCTTGGTGCTGGCTGATTGTTATATTTTGTGATTCCATATTCCACATCTTGATTTCTTCCATGGATTTATAGTCCAAGTTTCGATCAGATTGTGTCTTATATCATTTCCTTTATAATTTTCCTATGATTTCCTCCCCTTCCTTTGCAAATGGATTCCAGATGTATTAATATAATTTCATGCTTCCTTTGAATATGTGGGAACTCTTCATTCCAAAGGTCGTGCCTCTTCTTCTTGACAAGTCTGTTGCAATGCTATTACTTATTTAATCACGATCTTAACTATGATTGTATATTTTCACATAAGAGGTCGATTTGTTATCTTTTCATAATTGATATGATAATGAGTGTTACTAAACCATAACCAATATTTAAATATAGACCTTTATGAATAATGTTTATTATCTTAACGGACAACATATGTCTTGTGCGTATGATGGGTGTTCCATCTCGGCTCTCAGCTTAATGTTCTATATGATTATCTCCACCGATGCCTTGTTGACTGTGAATACAAATCGGATCAGCTTGTAATCATCTCCTTTCAGGTATATCTTTAGTCTTGCCCCATGAGTAATCTATCTATCAGCATAATGATATTCATGTCTAATCTTGAGAATATGGATAATGGACTGGTAACAGTCTTGATGGTTTTGCGATATCATGTTTGTTCTTTTAATAATAAGTTTAAATCTTTATTTAAAACTTCTTTAATTGTATATTGAATCTTATTGTTTTGAGGTCTTGAATAGGGAAATGACATCCTATCACTCATAGATCAGAGGAAGTGAAATCACATAAACCAAAGGATTATTATACTAAAATTAATTTTGATGGGACGCCAAAGGAATATTCAGGCTCTTTAAGTGGAAGATGCATTGGTACAGATGATTCGAGCAAGACTTTGGTGGTAGGAGCTTAGATATTAGATGATCATACGAACAATGAAGCTAAAGCACGAGTGGCAATTTTGGCTGTCAATTTGAGGCTTCAAATTTCTGCTTAGACTGTGCATCTTGAAGATGATTCCTAAATCATTGTAAATGCAAATGGGGAGGCACAAAATTTTAAATTGAATAGGTTCATTCACCTTATCTTATCCAAATTGAACAGTTTTCAAAATTTCAAAATATCTTGTATTAGGAGGGAAGGTAACATGGAAATAAACTGTTGAACTGGGGAGTTCAGGGTAATTTCATATAGGCCAAGGACAATGCATAACTTTTGTACAATGTAAATATGTGACTAGCATGTAGTCTAACAAGTAAAATTAATGGATCTATGTGACTAGCATGTACAATGTAAATTCAAAAAATCAGGCGATAGGATCTATTAGGATTCATTTTGTAAATGCTTTCTTGTCGTAGATTTTTTCAGATTTATATTCACTGTAGAAAGTAATTAATGGCCATCTGAAAAATGCTATATGAAAACATCATGTACTAAATTGTTAGAATGTCCATAACATGTACTCAATTCTCACAATTTATATTAATAAGAAAAGATTTGTCTTGATTTTTCTGGAAGGCAGATAATTTTGTTTTTTTTTGTCGTGGTTAGAAAAAATAAGTGGAATTCTTATAGTAAAAAATAAAAAGCCAAAAGAATAATAGATAAATATTATTATTTTAATTATGAAAATATGTGTAGAAATTGAGGAACTAATAATTTTAAGGTATTCTTATGTATTTTTCTGGATTCGATTGTGTGTATTTTTTTCTATACACACAATCGAATCCAGAAAAATACATAAGAATATAAGATGGATTGTGGAAATCTCATAGCTTTAATTTTAAGGTAAATAAATAGTTTCAATTGATAGATGTTCACACATTTCTTTAAATAGATATATTTAAGATATTCATACTAATTTTATAATTTGTTATATTTATTTACAAAATTTATATTTCAAATTGTAGATGAAAAAAAAAAAATTGATCCAACATAGCCAACATAAGCAAGAAGGTCAACGATGCAAGAATAATGATGTGACTGTAGGTGTAGTGCAGTAAGGGTCAATCATGTGATTGCACGTACACAAGCAAATATTACAATGTTAGAATGTGTTCCAGAGTGCTTCATTACATTAATGAATTTTAGAACATCCTTGCGAAATCCATTTTGTGCATATTCTGCAATCATTGCGTTCCATGAAATGACATCTCTTCGAGGCATTCTGTCAAACAGTTCACGCACTTTGTCTAAGCAGTCTGCCATCTTAATGCGTGCTCTTTAAACCCAGCCGTATTAGAGAGAACTTTTGCTAAGATGGTTTTGGTTAACCAAAAACCATCTTAGGAAGAAAAAACAAAAAGACCTAGTGTACAATCCTTATTAAAAAGTACAGCTCCAAAGGCAAAATTCAAGAATTGTTCAACTTAAGAAAGAAATACCAATCACTCACCCAACATAAGCACACCCAATACTTTGATCAGGTTCTGATGATAAACCATGCAACAAGAAACATATTGCAGTCTTAAAAGGCAATTGTTTTGGCAATCAATCGTGTTAGTTGGTGTGAGAAACATTGTTAGTGCATTGGCATGTGAAATACGGTCTTTCAGGAAATGGCTTCCAGCTGCTATAGACAATTTTGGCCATTTCTTTAATTATGATAGATATGGTTGATGTTTTATGTTGTTCATTACTATGTCAATGATGGTTGAATTTGTTGAAATTCAATATAAATATAGGTATATAGACATTTTTTACAGTAAATGCCAATTGTGCTTCTTGTCATGTTACCTTTCCATCCTGTTTGTATTTCATGTTTTGGGTATCATAACTTGCATGTAGGAATATTAAAACTGTGCCATTAGGCCCACTAAAAGGTTGCATATCAATGGATTCATATCTTGCCTCATAACATCTAGCAAGAGTTTACCACTATCAATTCAAATTTCTTTATGCCTCCCATCATAAGTTTGCATCATAGCAAGAAAATGAGTCCAAAATCTTCAAGGCAAAATTATCCAGCACTCGGAAATAAACATTAGTCCACAAACTAACCCTATATTTAAATCCTTGAGATCTATGTATATCATGTGTACATGTAAGTTATATTTGATAGTTTTTTTGAATGGGCCTAGAAATACAAAGCATAGACATTTACAAAGTATAGACATTTATTCTTTATTAATGCATTCATTATAGCATTATGCTACTATTGTAGCTGCTTGATGAATATGTTTTGGTTATTAAATTTGATCCAAACAATGTCAAAGTTATATAGAATTTGTGTATGGTTTAAATATTGTAATTACTAGCATAAATTTCAAACAAAATATTTAGTTTCAAATGTATCTAATATGGTGGAGTTATTGTTTGAATATAGAATCATAAATTGCATTACAATTATCATCATGTGAATGTAATGAGTTTTCTAGGTATGATTGATTAAAAAAATTATTGTGTGAATCAACATCTTTTCTTTCATAAACAAAGAAGGAAATGTTTAGTTCATGGATGGAAATCAAAGGTAATTTTGGTTGAGATAGTTTGAATCATCACTTTTTGTGACCTAGCATGTATTCTACTTAGTACTATAATATTTTTTACTCTTCTTGGTGCATAGTTTGCAAGGTATAATACTTATGTTTCCTTTCTATAAATTTTAGGGTATTAATTCATTCAATATTGATAGATTTTTAAATACTACAGAAATAAGAACATATTACACTTGATAGATGTTAGAGCAGAACATTAATAGGAATTTTCTTTCTATCTCATAATTGTTTGCCAATATATCCTTAAAATTATTGCATCTAATGATGCAATTTCATCAATCAGGAGAACATGTAATTGTTGATAATATGTTGAGAATGCATTTATTATTTCAAATTTTAATAGAATAAATTTTAACTTGTTCAAGGGTATGTGAAATGTTGAGTGAAAAATCATTCCATCTATGTTGTATGTTTTTTTTTATAAAAAACTATTAGACCTCTTAGTTTGTCTAGGTCATTGTTAATATAATTGATATATAGTTGAACAAGACTTTAATGTATATTTTTTCTAATAAATGATTCTTTCTATTAAATATCCTTTTTAATTACTTTTTATTCTTTGTTTAACATTTGGATGAATTTGTACTATTCAATATTGTCAATAATATGTAATTTTTTGACAATTATAAATGCATTAGAAGTTATAATTTTTAATTTGTTTAGTGTAAATGTAATATTATGTTATATATTTTTCATATAATATTTTTTAAGGTTTAGTTTTCAATACCATCATTTTTAGTATTGAACTTATCAATAATTGTCAATGCCACCCCATATAGGGCTAAGACTATAATTGTATATGATGTGATTATATTTCATCATGTTCAGATGACATGAATAAACATGTTTTCATTAGTAGAAACAATTCTTTATTATGTTTTTATTTATCATACGAGTCACTTAAAGTAATAGTTACTATGTACAATAATTTAATAAGCCAACATGTTTATTGAAATTGAAAAATTATTTAACATTTACTTTAGCTTTGATTTCTTTTTTGTTGTATTTTCAATATTTTTTAAATGAATTGTGCAAGGTAAATATAAATAACTATTTGAAGTTGTGCAATATATTAACTTATTAACTAATTGCAATTGACAATTTTTTAGTTAGCAGTTATTTGTTCAATCATATCATGGACTAGAATAATTTTCAATCATTATCAACTCTTCTATTAATGAATATACATTTTATTGAGTTGTGCTTTAGTGGAAGTGATAAAACAATTTGGGTGGCTTGTTGCAAACAATGCATATCTAGATTCTTAGCTTCTCAAAATTGGGTGTCTTTCCTATGATGTTCAAATAACACTTTACATTTGGAAGGAAGTTCTTGAAAAGAAATGGGCACTAAGATATCATCCTTAACTATTTCACCAAATTCTTGTATCAAAGCTCTCAACTTAGCCACCCTTTTCAAAAAGGACTCAACTATTCTCCATTCTTCATCTTTAAGCTATATAGCTGACTCTACAAATTCAAGATTTAATTCTGGTCCTATGCCTCATACATTGTATAAAGCTTATACCATGCATCCTTGGCTCTGGAGGAGTCTTGGATAAAGAACCTTTAATTTCATCAAATAGAGTAAACATGATGATCAATTTTGTCTTTTTGTCAGTATGATCAATTTTCTTTACTCGTTACCACCATTTTTATCTTGTGTTGTGGTACCACTAATCACATGCCAATTTTAAATTGTTATGAGACATAAATTGTTTTCGAGGCACAATCTTACATTTTCAAGTTTTCTATAAAGAAAGAAAAACTCATATGCAATGTTAATCATCTATGTGAATGTGAGAAATAAGACTGAGCAAAGCAAAACACAAGCCTAGGAAGAAAATATGAAAGAAAGGTATGTTTGACATCCATAATTTGTTGGTCACTCACGACAAACTTTGGTAGCAAGTTGATCGCCTAATTGAGTGTTGAATTTATATACTCTAATTCCTGTTTAATAGTAAATGTATCAAGAATCAATTGGAATACAAGTCAAAGGCTCTTCGTACCAAAAATAAGCTATTTGACTGTGATATACTAAGGAAACAATTCTAACGATGTATGTTGATACAACTCCATTTGGGGGAAAGAAAGAAAGTTTGAGAAATAAATTTGATGGATATGCTGCTAATTACAAGGGGATTGGTATCGAAGTATTGGGAGAATATTTAGAAGTGTAGATGAGAATTTTATTTTTATTTTTATTTCAAATTTATTTTCTTCACAGCATAGAATTCCATTTCAGATGTTCTTATTGGAAATTGAATTTGGGTCTCCACAGTAAGAACCCAGTGTTTTAACGAGTTAAGCTCAATCCCTTGGACAAAAGATAAAGTAATTTTATTATTTAAGATTTACTTTTTAATTATTTTTTTACTATTTTTTTAATATTTTTTAGTTTTGTTTTCTAACTAGCATACCTATTTTAAAAAAAAATACATGTAAAATACACTGAGTAATATCTTTGTTTCAAACTTATTTTTTATGAAAATATAATTCTTATTTAATACTTAACCTAAAGATATTAGATTTGTTTTATGAAAAAAAAAAAAAAAAAAATTCTTCCCTCAATTTATATCTATATTAGTTGTTATAATTTATTAAAATTGTTTATAAAGTTAATATTTAGAAGTGTTAACATGATAAAAAATAATTTCTCAAAAATATTATTTTATTTACTCTTTTTCTTACATAAAATTGATTTTATTTACTTAATAATGAATCAACAAATAATTTGTTGTTTTAGATTGTTTACTTAACGTTTATTATTTTTATTTATTTATTTATAAAATTTAACCTTTTAAATTTTTTTATATATATTATGTTTTTTAATCTAACATGCTCATACATTTATACACTAACCTTTTTCCATAACATTAGACATTTTATCAAATGATAATTATCATTTTTATCATTTAAAAGTTATATATATATATGTGTGTGCATGCATCATTTTTACATATACTTCTGTATGTATATATGATTTCTTATATAAAATTTATATAGATATCTGAAATTAATCATTGTAAACATATTAAGAAATAAAATTTAATGACAAAAAATCATTTTTATATATGATTTTAATTTTAAAAATTATAGAACGAAAATGTGAGTGGATGCGAGCTTTTCTGGTGCTGGTGTGGATGTTGCGAAGTTAAAGCATGGATTTCATGTCGTTTCTGCAAGAAACCAAGATTAGGTCTGTGGAAGGAGTCAAGGGAGGGTTGCTTCTAGGATGCCATTGGCTCTGCTGGGGGCCTGGAAGTGTTTCACTAAGTGCTTGGCGTAAGGAGAGCATGTGGATGGATCTCCAACTCAGACCTCCTCCTGATTCCCAAGCTCCAAGCAAAAGTTATTTCAAGATGGAGAGCAAGTGGTTTAGAGGCTTGACGCCGGTTGCGTTGTTGGAACAATTGTGGTGGGAATGTCTCGTTAAAAGGCTCCAATTCATCAAAAGAAAACTGAAGGACTGAAACGGCCTGGCTTAACCAGCACACTCTAAGCGTTGACCTGCTTAGGTGGCTGGTGTGGGCCCCTCTAGTCCGTCCCGTTTGCCGTTTCCGCTCACCGTTACCGTCCACAGTAAATCCCGCTCAAATTTTAAACTTTTTTGAACTGTTTTCTCCCGCCCGTATCTATATTGTCCCCAACGCTAACGCTTTTCACGCATACTCCAGGCCTCTGACAATATGGGAGCTTTGGAACAGGGTATGGACGTCCACCATTGCTGGTTGAACTGCACTGGTAGACATGAATCTAAAATTTGGAAGCATTGACAACGCACTTGAACTGTTTTACAGGATACCTCAAAGAAATGTAGTCTCGTTAAATGCAACAATTGCAGGACATCCTAGCTGCAAACTGTATCTGTTCAAAAGGATTTTTGAACTTCCAATGAATGTACTTAGTTGGTGTAAATCCAGACTCTGCAATTTTTACCAGCATCCTCCCTGCCTATGACAAAATGGGAGCTTTGGAAGGGGTTATGGACAAAAAGGAACTTTGTCACATATTGTAGCTACAACTGCCCTCATAGACAAGTATGCATCATGTGGAAGCATAGGCGACGCACCTGAACTGTTTCCCAGGATACCCCATAGAAATACGATCTCATGAAATGCCATGGTTGTAGGATATACGTAATAAATATTTTCATCTTTAAACCAAATGCAACTAGCAGGTCTACAGCCAGACTTTGCAAACTTAATGGACAGGGATTTTTGTCACATGTATGAAGCTTAATGGGAAGGCGATTTTTGTCAGATATTATCATTGGAAATGCTCTAGTATACGGTATGGAAATTGTGGAAGCATATTCTGAAACCATAAACTTTGTTTGTGTTATATTTCACATGGGTAACATTTGGTGTAGTACATCTACAATTAACCTACTTGCTCATGCTAGCTATATTGAGGACATCCTCAAATTTACCATCAAGATGTGAGTTAAACCTGTGGTGGATGTGTGGATCTGTTTTCTTGAGTTAAACCTCGGTCTCAGTTGCTTGTGTCGATTTATTGTCTTGTTGCATGCACATTGCAAATCACATATGAATATAGGGCAACAGGCCTGGAATTTGACGGCCACCCCTGCTTGTCATGAATTTTTTTATGACGGTTTAATAATTTAAATGTCTTTCGTTTTACGTTTTTCAAAAAATGTTAAGTGTCAATTTTTTTTAATTTGTGAATAGTTTATTATAAGTTTTTTATTCAATTGAAATGAAAAGAAATAATTCCATCAAAAAAATGTAAAAATTTAAAAAACAATGATAAATTAGTAATGCACTAAAAAAATCTTAAATTTACTCGTAAGTTTCTAAATTCAACCCAAAAATCTTGTTTATTATAAAAATAGAAATCATTTTAGATTTTTTTATTACAATATTTTAAAAAAGCAGAAATAATTATATCTTATCATTTCAATTGTTAGAAGTTTCTATATTGATATTTAAGACAATCTTTAAAAAATATTAAAAAATAAATTGACAAAGTTTCTAAATTTATATAAGAAAAAACATGCTAAACATTCATATAAAAATAATATAAAATTAGAAACAATTATATCTTAATCCTACCATTTTAAAATATTCTAAATAAATTCGTATATTTATAATAAACATTGTAAAATAATATATATCAATATATATGATCTATTATAATATTTTACGGCTTATTAATAATTTTAAGTGTCATATATACGGTTTGTGAAAAAAATAGCATGTCAATGCATACGTTCTACTAATTATTTACGCTGTCAAATACAGTTCAAAAGTGGGAAAACGGCCATTTTGCCTGTCAAATTCCAGGCCTGTAGGGCAACACTTGGATCATAAAAAAGATGCAACCAATGTTCTTTTCTCAAAAAAGATGTGACCAAGGACACTTGTGTTCTTCTAATTTATTTTTGTTTGACTTTGTTGTCTATAGAGCCCCTCATTGACATTAATGAAAAATGTATATTTTTGTCCCTATAATTGTTATGTGATATCTTTGTCTTACTTCTTTCTAGGTGATGTTGGGGCCTATATTAGTAAGTGCATATTTATCTACGTTGGGTGCTTCCTTTCTTAATAGAACCATGTTTGACAACTATTTATAACCAATTAGTAAATCAATAGACCCCTTTTTATCAAAAAATGTTATGTCGGTAAATGAAGATTTTATGCCTTTATACCATACACATATAAACCGGTAAACAAATGAACATATAACTTGAAGCAAATAAACCAACCACATGAATGAACACCATAACACATAGAATTTATACGTGGAAAACGTCAAAGAGGAAAAACCACAGTGGGATTTGTGACCCACAATATCAATTCACTGGCCATATGAAAGATCTTTTACATAAAGAGGGGACCTACACATGTAGGAAGGCACACTGTCTAGAGCACACTTCTCATCACTAAAGAGTCTCACTAACTACAAGCTTTTGCTGAAGGAAAACAATTAAAATAAACTCACAAAATGCATCTGCTATACCAAAAAGAGTTTCGGTTATGGCTCTGCTCTGTACCACTTCATAAACTCTGAACACTACTACTAGTATCACCTTCCCTCCAAGAATGTCTTACAAAACCTTTACAGATCATTGCATGATACAACATTCGCATACAAATGATCTTCGTATTCCACAATCCTATTATGTTATGATCCACATGTTCTATCCCCACATAATGATTGATGATATCACATAATGACGTAACACACTAACCTATATACCCATTACAAATAATGCCTTATGTCGGCTTACAATACAAAAAGGTATACAATATCGGCCTTATACAATAATTACAAAATTATTTTCTAAATAAATATTCCTTGATGTCGACTTCCCTAAAGTGTTGGATGTTGGTGTCGATACCGGTTGTAACCCTGGATACTCCAATGCCGATGTCTATCGATGAATGCCTCCTAATGACGGTATACGACTCCCATCAAATATTGTTGTCATCAATGACAACAAAATGAATCCAATGAGTGTCAATTGCTAACATATGTTTTGATTTAAAAATTACATTAGGGAAGAATGTATAAGGAATAAATGTTTGATAATCAAAGGCATGAAGAGGGATACCACATTAAGAGGAGAGCTAAGAAATTCCCTAGATATATATTGTAAAATATAAAGTGGGACAAAGATGACACAAATAGGCATCCAATGTTGCTTCAAGAAGAATAAGAAGAAGAAGAAATTCAAGATATATGACCCTCCATGAGTTACCATGATAACTATTGAGGACAAGGTAGGGGAGGCTACCACATAATATTAGAGGTATCGAAGAAAGAAGGACCAAAAGGCCAAAATATTAAAACTATTATAAACTAGGACATTATGCAATCATACAAAAGAAAAAAAAATGGAGGAAAATCTACATGTAGTTTTATGGTGATAAATATATATTGGAATCCAAGAACACTAAGAGCGGGGGGGGGGGTGAATCAATGTTTTGTCGATATGAATAGATTTTATCTTTCTAGACCATGCATATATAAATTGGTAAACAAATAAACATATAATAACAAGCAAATAAATCATCCACATAAATGAACACCATAACACATAGAAATTATACATGGAAAACCTCAATGAGGAAAAACCACGGTGGGATTTATGACCCACAATATCAGTTCATTGGCCATATGAGAAGATATTACATATAATAGGGGCCTGCACTTGCAGGAAGACACATTGCCTAGATCATATTGCTCATCACTAAAGAGCCTCACTGACCACAAGCTTTCTGCTGAATTAAATTACTAAGAATGAACTCAATAATGCATCTGCTATGCCAAATAGAGTTCTGGTTCCAGTTCTGCTATGTACCGGTTCATAAACTCTGAACTACTACACGTATCACTTCTCCTCCAAGAATGCTTTACAAGCTATCTATAGATCATTGAATGATATAACATTCACATACAAAATGACCTCCATACATATATTTTGCATCATACAGTTCTATTATATTCTCCTATATCTACACATATCATATATCTCACTTCCTTTCAAAAATAACCTAGCAGACTGACCTATATACCTATTACAAATGATATGCCTTATGTCGGATTACAATAAATTTACAAAATATATTCAATGTCGGCCTTGACAATAATAATTACAAAATAATTTAAGTCAATCCTCCTTGATGTCGGCTTCCAATAAAGTATTGATGTCGGTGTCGGTGCCGGTGTAGCCATGAATGCTTCCAATGTCGGTACCTGCCGGTATATGCCTCCTAGTGCCAGTTTATGACTTCCATCAGATCTTGTTGCCATCAATGACAACAAAATGAATCCAATGAGTGTCAATTGCCAACAATCTCCCCCTTTGGCATTGATGGCAACACTCAAGTGAAAAATGGATTCCTTGTCAGTATTCTCCCCCTGAGCAATACACTCCATATACTCCATCTGATAACATATTCCCTAATATTTTTCACATATGTACATACTCCCCATTTGACATTAATGCCAATGACCAGTAAAAGAATTGAAAGAATAAAATAATATTGTTAGTCTCATTGGAGCTTATTCATCTTTAGGATTTTCGAGTATGCCTTTTGTAACAACTGAAGATATTATCACAACCAGATTTGAACGTGTCAGAAATAGATGCAAGTCCAATTAGTAAGTGGGCAAGTGTTTCCTTCTCTTGGATATCACCTGGTGTGGGTATAACTAACATATCCATACACTCTCTTTTGTGAACACCCAATGAATCAAGTCTAGGACTTACTAATCCTCTTAGATTTCTTTCTCTTCTTATGATTTTGTCTTTCTCCTTCTCAAAAGAAAAAATTTGGTTCCCCAAGGACAAAATTTATCCATCAACAGATGTGGTTAGTGCAGTCAATCCATCAAAAGAGTTAGCAATATTAGTCATCTTATCATATAACTTCGTTGATCTGCTATCTACATTAGTTGTAAGACTTCTTATATTGCAACACACTCTTTAGATATTAGTACATTGTTTCAAACAAACCTCAATGGGAATAAGTTTGTCCTCAATTTAATTCTTCCCTGTTACTATAAGCTGATCAAAAGTTGCTCTTTTTCTTGTTGAGAAATTGTCCAAAGCCTGTCGATATGCACTCTAGCTCAGAGATTGAAAATTGTTGGATATATGTTCTATTGAAGTCTTGATCTTACCGGAAGGGCTTGCTCCATCTTCAATCTGATAGTCAAGTATTAGTCTATGCAATACAGAGACCGATTGATCAATTAATCCTTTATCTACAGTACCTTCCTTTAGTAATCTATGAGTAGCCATCATCATTAATTTAGTTGGACTCAACCTAGAGACTGATTTCTTCTCAACCTGAGAAGTGTCAATTGCCAAAAATTTTGTCGGGCAATCAGTTTTACCTGCCAATATGGACTCAGTTGCTTTTACCTTGTCCATCTCAACCTCTTTTGCATTGGTGGCTTCACCACTTGGTACAGTGTTGGTTATAGCTGATGGAGTATCATCCACAGTATTTCCAATGTCTTGTTCATTGTCTTGCTCAAAAATGATCTGTGTCGGTACATATTGTACACTTTCCTTAACTGTCGGTTGTGTCAAAACTGGAGTTGAACTGCCCAACATAGCTTTCCCTTTTGATTTGTCAGTAATGGTGGCAGTTGTTGCCCTTGCAAATTCTTCTTGAGATGTGAGAAAGTCTGGGTTTTTCTGAAAGAATTTGATCCATCCCTTACTTGTCTCATTTACCACCTCATTTACTCTCCCCATCATGTCTTATCTGTCAGTTTTTACTACTAAAAATTGTCCTACTTGCAGTGTCTATACATCTTTTCATTTCTTCATTATTTACAATACCACACAATTCCAAAAGTGCAACTTCCTTAATCTCCCTATCCCTCTTGACAACATCAATCCTTCTAGCCTCAAGTTTATTATACAAGGATAAAGGTATCTCTTTCAAAATTTCAACTAAGGCTTTCTTATAAATGTCTATATACAACAAAATAGCCTCTTCTAATTCATTTCACTCATTCTCTTCAAAATCTTCATAATACTTTGATATGTTTTTTAAAATTACATCTTTTGTAATTTCATCAATAAGCTTAGCACAGGTCATTGTGGTCTTATCGGTTTCAATATCATCACCCTTCTTCTTTTTGCTTGTGGTTGCTGGTGTGGTTGGTTTCCTCTTCTGCATAGGCTTCCTTGTCGGTGGTGGAGGTGCAGTAGGCTTAGTTTCCTTTCTAACAAGTCTCCTCCTAGGCTTTGCCTTCTTCTGCTCTACTGGTGGTTTTACCACATTCTCCTTTGTACCCTTCTGAAAGCCAGAGGTTCATTATCCTCAAAATTAGAGTTAGAAGTGATAGGGGAAATGTGAACTTGTGGCTTCTTCACTTATGTAGTACCAACCTCTATTGGTTTAGTTGCCTATTTAGATTTAGAGCCCAGCTAAGTGTCTATCTTATGGATCATATCTTGTAGATATGTAGAAATCTTTTCAATTTTCTTCTCTCTTCTTTTCTTATTAAAATTGGTTTTTACTTCAAGAGCCTTCTCTCCTGTTGTACCAAAATACTCTGTCTTATCATATAATGGGGCATCTAACAGTGTCTTTGCATGGAGTTAAAAAATGTTGTCATCTACCTCATATCCAAGCTCAGTAATCTAGATTTGCTTGGGTTCAACTACTTTCATAAGAGTTTAATCAATTTTCACCATGAAAGAGATATCAGTGGAATACTTCTCCACAATGTTCTTTGAAATTCTCTCTCTTTGCCTCATGTTTTCTTGAATTGTCTTAAAGTATCCCCAAAGTTTCTCATCTCTACCAGTACCAAGACTAGTGATAGTTGATAACTCAATGATGAACGAATAGTACCAAACCGGTACTGAGAGGGGGGGGTGAATCAGTACAAACAAAATATTGTCCTAAACTAGTTCAGTGACAATTACTCCAAATGACTGGCAAATAGTGACACTGGTTTGAGACAGAGTGCAACCGGTAAAACCCAGAATAATTAAAACAATCATAAACTGGTTACTCACTTAGCTTTCCACTCAACTTAAAAATACACTACCATTTCACCCTTATGCATGAATAGGTAATCTATCATCATATCTTCACAACAGCCAGTTCAACATGTTTTATTGACAAGCATAAAACATAGAACCATCATATGCTTAACAGGCAATAACAAAGCATCACAAGATAAAAGCATCACACATGACACACATATTTTTCACGTGGAAACCCAACTGGGAAAAACCACGGTGGGGATGAATACCCACAAGCTATTTTTGAACTCTTTGGAAGTTCACTCTGTCAGGAGCCTTGTCCAGTTAAAGACATTACAAAAGGTTCTGCTAGGAACTGATCCTATTAGAGATCACCCTGTTAAGGGATGGCTACAATACCCGGTTAAGGGTTAAACCCTGTTAAGGGTACCTTGTTAGAGGATTTCAAGAACTCAATAGCTAAAGGATTTCCAAAGCTCTCTAGCTTTCTAAATCTCAATAACTTCGAGTTACCCTGTTAAGGGATTTACAGCAAGCCGGTTAAGGCTACCCTGTTAGGGGATTTTCCAACTGTTGAGGTGGTTAGAGATCAATAGGTATTACAATGATCTGATAACAACACTCAATGCCAATGCAGATCCGCTTAAGCTCCTCTTTACCTTCTGCACTTACACTCTACAGGTATCACTTCTCTCCTCTAGTCTAGCAAGAATCACGTATCCCTTCTCTTGGATACTCACACACAACTTTTGCCAACAAAAACTAAAAGAATAACAACATCGACCTTATAGGACAACAAACATGTCGGTAGCATAAACCCTAAACCCTAGACCTGTTAGGTTAAGGAATTCAAATGGTTCAATCCTAACCATTGATCATATTGTATTGAATGCAATAGATCTTGAATAAATCTCAAGACATTCTCCATCGTTCATTATCCACCGATTTCATGGCGGTTGATAACCCATCACATGTTTTCACCATTTACAAACTTCGCACATTCCCAAGGTAGATAGGGATAGTCTTCTTCATGCAAGATCCTTCACACGCACAAGGCTGATGTGGCAACATGATCTGTTCTTTGTTATACTACTAACTCATCACACAAAGATCACCGATTGAGTCACACAGGCTTGAGATACTCCAACTAGAAATCTTGAGGTGGAAACTACCTACCAACCGGTAGTCATACAATGCTTCCATGTGCCAGTTTCTGAAGTGGAAACTACCTACCAACCAGTAGTTATACAATGCTTCCATGTGTCAGTTCCCATGACTACATGTCGGTTCACCTTGAACAAATATACCGCTTTACTCTAGCATATATATCGGTTCTCACATATGCCGGTTCTCTCTTCATATCACATATTGACATCAATGACAACATACAATATCATTATGTCCTCATACCAGTTCACATAATGCCAACAATCTCCCCCTTTGGCATTGATGGCAATATATAAAGATATCTCTTCGCCTCGCATCTTCTCCCCTAATTTCTACAGATATCTTCTCTACTTTACATCTTCTCCCCCTTTGACAACAATGCCAAAGTGGAGGCACAAGTTTCCCTGTTCCATTATGCTGCTCCCCCTGAGGAGTAGCATCCTTCAACACATCAATCCTGAAGAAAGATTTGACTATGCAATACATGACTGATGTGGAGCATATACCTTTAGTTCACCTCTTGAAGGGGTAGTACCCCTAAATCACCTCTTAAGTGTGTAAATGTAGTCTTTGGGAGAGGCTTGGTGAATATGTCTGCTAACTGCTCCTTACTGGCCACATGCTCCAGTGCAATCTCTTTGTTCTGAACCTTTTCCCTTAAGAAATGATACTTAAGCTCAAAGTGCTTGGTTCTAGAATGTAAAACCGGATTCTTTGAAATATTGATAGCACTTGTATTATCACAAAATATACTTACCGGTTCAGATATAGGGTTTTGAAGCCATTTAATACATGCTTCATCTAGATTGTCTGAGTGCAATTCATGAAAAATGCAACATACTCTGCTTTCGATGTAGACTGAGAGATACAACTCTGCTTCTTACTCATCCATGAGACCAGTCTACCACCGAGAAAGAATGCACCACTGGTTGTGCTTTTCCGGTCATCCACATTACCAGCCCAATCAGCATCTGTGAACACTTTCAAGTTGAAGTCCTTGCTATATGGATACCACAATCCATAGTCAACAATTCCTTTCAGATACCTAAGAATCCGCTTGACTGCAACCAAGTGGGATTCTCTTGGACTTTTCTGGAACCTTGCAGCAATGCCAACTACATGTGCAATATCCGATCTGCTATGCACTACATAATGCAACTTACCAATCATTGATCGGTATTCCTTCTCGTAAACCAATGCGGAATCATCCTCTTTTGATAATTTGCAACTGGTCACCATTGGTGTACCAACCAGTTTGCTATCTTCCATGCCAAAGGTCTTCAACACCTCTTTGACATACTTGGACTGAGTGATAAAGATTCCATCCTTCATCTGTTGGATTTGTAGTCCAATGAAGAACTTAATCTCCCCTATGAGTGACATCTCAAACTCTTCCTTCATCTCATCAGCAAACTCATGACTCATCTTGTCATCTCCACCAAAGATAATGTCATCAAAAAATACCTCGGAGATCAGGATCCGATCTCCTTCAAACTTCAAGTAGATATTGCTATCTTCACTTGTTCTCTCAAATCCAATGTTCACAAGATGGGAATGTAGGCACTCATACCATGCCCTAGGTGCTTGCCGGAGACCATATAAGGCTTTATGTAGCCCACATACCATGTCACTGTCTTCAGATAGGGAAAACCCATCTGGTTGCTCAATATACACCTCCTCTTCAAGTACACCATTTAGGAATGCAGATTTTACATCCATTTGATATACTTTGAAGCCTTTAAAAGTTGCATATGCAAGAAGCATACGAACTCCTTCCAATCTGGCTATAGGAGCAAAGGTTTCTCCATAGTCTTCTCCTTCCTCTTGAGCATATCCTTTGCACACTTATCTGGCTTTGTTCCTAATCACTGTGCCATCCTCATTCAGCTTGTTTCTGAACACCCATTTGGTGCCAATGACATTTTTATGCTCTGGTCTGGGTACCAAGGACTATGTACACTTTTTCTCTATTTGGTCAAGTTCCTCTTCCATTGCCTTGATCCAGTCTTCATCTTTATGCGCCTCTTTGAATGATTTAGGCTCATATTCAGAGATCATACATGAGTTTCTCTGATCTTTCTTCTTGTAACGATTCCTGCATCCTTATCTCCTATGATCTGCTTAGGATCATGATTCAGCTTGACATACCAAGGAATAGTCTTGACTGGTTCTTCTTTCTTTTCCTCTTCATCCTCATCTTCATCAGTATCAGCATTCACTGGTTCAGGAACACTATTACTGGTACTTGCTTGACTGACAACCGGTTCCCAAAAGGTTGCAACCAGCTCATTTATAGCTTGCTCATTGCCGATTTCCTCTAGTTTCTCAGAGGTTTCATCAACTCTCACATTGATGCTTTCCATAATTCTTTGAGTCCTATTGTTGAAACACTTGAGAGCTTTACTCTTGGTGGAATATCCTAGGAATATTCCCTCATCACATTTTGCATCAAATTTGCTCTGGTGTTCACTCCTCTTGATGTAACATTTGCTACCAAACACTCTAAAGTAGCTAACCACAGGTGTCTTACCAGTCTAGTACTCATAAGGAGTTTTATCCTTACCTTTCCTAATGAGTACCCGGTTCATTGTGTAGACTGCAGTGCTCAGTGCTTCTCTCCAAAAGGTGTGAGCTACCTTTCCTTGAATCAACATAGTTCTAGCCGCTTCAACCATAGTTTGGTTATTCCTCTCTGCTAGGCCATTCTGCCATGTGGAGTTCAGGGGGCAGATAATTGCCTCTTGATGCCGAATTCTACACAATACTTGTTGAATTCATCGGAAGTGAATTCCCCTCCTTGATCAGTTTTCAGACACTTGATCCTTTTACCACTTTCCTTCTCCACTAATGCTCTGAAAGCTTTGAACTTCACAAAGGCTTCGGACTTGTCTTTCAAGAATGTGACCCACATCATTCTTGAGCAGTCATCAGTGAGAATTATGAAGTACCTATCACCCTGCACACTTCTAGTTTTCATAGGACCACACAAATCAGTATGCACAAGATCAAGCAAGTTGTCAACAATGAAAGATTTACCTTTAAAGGTTGAGGAAGACATTTTCCCCAATTGACACTCTCTACACAAGGTATTATCTAGTTTGCTTAGCACAGACAACCCTCTAACTGCCTTGATCTTACTAGCCTTCATAATGTTATCAAAGTTTACATGGTAGAGTCTCCTATGCCATATCCAGCTATCATCAAACTTAGCCATAAGACATGTACTTATATTTGCATTCACATGAAATAGGTTACCTTTGGTTTGCATGCCAGTGGCCACCAATTCATCATCTTTTCCTTTGATTCTGCAAACTCCATTCGTGAATTCTAGAGTGAGGCCACTGTCATTCAGCTAGGCAACACTTAGAAGGTTGTGTCTGAGACCATCAACCCAGTACACATTGTCAGCACTACTCTGTCCATTTAGAGAGATGGACCCTTTGCCTTTGACCATGCATGGTGCATCATTGCCAAAGCGAACCACACCACCATCATACTCCTCCAAGGATAGAAACTTGCTCTGGTCACCAATCATATGGTGAGAACAGCCACTGTCAATGATCCACTCATTGGAATTATCAAACCGGGAGACAAGAGCCTTCTTATCTGACACATCTTCTTTGACAGCAACAAACATTATATCTTCATTTTTTTCATCCTCTGATTCTTCATCTATGAAACCTTCATCAACTGCCACAAAATAGTTTCTCTGGTTTCCTTCTTTGAATTTCCTAAACCTTTCTGGTTTGTCCTTGTTATCGCCATTAGGACATTTTATAGCAATATGTCCTATCCTGTTACAAGAAAATCATTTCAAAGGTAGCTTACCTTTGTATTTACTGGTTCCTTTAGGAAGCTTCCTGGCAAGGAGAGCTTCAAATGCCATCAGAATCTCCTCATCATCCATTTCTTTGCTCTGTCTAGGTTCACCACTAGTGATAGCTTCTTTTCCTTTTCTGGATGGTATAGCAGAGGCTTTAAAAGTTGATTCAGTCTTTTGAACACTGCCATCAAAACTATTTAGCTTATAGGCTGTCAACTTGGCTATGATGGAGTCCAAGGATACCTTAGTCTTGTCTATTGATCTCAGCTCCTGAATAGCATCAACCCTTATTGCATAGAACGGAAATAGGGATCTTAGGACTTTGCTTACCACAGTGGAATCTTCTATTTTACCACCTGCACTCTTGACATCTCCAACAACTATTTTGATTCTTATACCATACTATTGAATGGTTTCACCTTCAAGCATTCACATGTCTTCAAACTTTCCTCTAAGGCTTTCTTCCTTAGCTTGTTTTACATGCTCATCACCTGCATAGATATTTTCAAGAGCATCCCATACCTCTTTGGGATTTACCTTATCTTGGACATCAATGAACTCAATATCAGATAAACTACTGATTAGGGCTTCCATGACTTGCCCATTCTCCTGTATCTCTCTCTTTTGATCATCGGTGAGAGTACCAGTAGGGGAAGCATAGAGATTCTCAACATAGCTCTAGTGTTGAGCACCCATGCTTCTGATGTATATCTTCATTCTGTCTTTCCATATACTAAAATTTTCATTGTTAAACTTTGAACCTTCCCTCTTCATCATTACAACAAGATCTTTCCCTCAAGTGATTAAGCTTACAACACAGAGGACCTAGAGGACGCTCTGATACCAATTGATAATTCAATGATGAATGAATAGTACCAAACTAGTACTAATAGGGGGTTTGAATCAGTACAAACAAAATACTGTCCTAAACTGGTTCAGTGACAATTACTCCAAATGACTAGCAAACAGTGACATCGATTTGAAACAGAGTGCAACCGATAAAACCCAGAAAAATTAAAACAATCATAAACTAGTTTGAAATATGTTTTATTGATAGGCATAAAACACAAAACCATCATATGCTTAATAGGCAATAACAAAACATCACAAGATAAAAGCATCACACATGACAGACATATTTTTCACGTGGAAACCCAACTAGGAAAAACCACGGTGGGGATGAATACCCACAAGCTGTTTCTGAACTCTTTGGAAGTCCGCTCTGTTAGGAGCCTTGTTCGGTTAAAGACATTACAAAAGGTTCTACTAGGAACTGATCCTGTTAGAGATCACCCGGTTAAGGGATGGCTACAATACCCGGTTAAGGGTTAAACCCTGTTAAGGGTACCTTGTTAGAGGATATCAAGAACTCAATAGCTAAAGGATTTCCAAAGCTCTCTAGGGCCAAAGTGTAAAGTGGGAAAGATGGAAAAAATGTTTGATTTTTATTTTGAATTTTAGTAAATAAAGTTAATAAGTATAAGGATGACCTTGTAACTGTGTATAAACTTGGGTTAGAGAATTAGGTATGAATCAGACAAAAAGTTGGTTTGTACTATGATTATGTACACATAAGCATAGAAAAACAACTACTTGATATTTAACTCACATATCCATGTTGCAATAGTTGTATTGGGTTGCAATCACCTAGAAGAGTTTATTAGTGGAAATTTAAAGCTTTTTAATCCAAGGACTATCTTAGAGGGTAGTTTAGTCTAAGAATAAGAATATCCTTGTCTATTTCATTAAGGAAAATACAAGACACTAGTAGGGCCTAGATATTCAAAATACAAGTCATTTGGTTTAAGCACTCATCTCCTCATTCACATATATTGCATTTTGATATAAATAACCTTACATATAAGGGCATAAGTGTTAATGGGGATATAAATATTTCTTATGATCAATATTGCCTCACAAGTAATCAAAAGGAAATAAGAATCATAACTATATAAATTCTTGTGTCCAAATTACTTTTGTGTAATGACTAGTAAACAAACAAAAATAAACCAATGCCCATGTTATACTGCCATTAGAATGCCTATATGATTAAAAGGAATTGTGTTACTATTTATATATTTCATTGATATGATTACAAGCATGACAAAATTAATGTGGAAATACTGATAGGCCTAGTTATACCACCTCTCAGGAAAATTAAACTAGGACATATTGCAGGCTTGACTTTACCAACACACTCTAAGAGTTGACCCGTTTAGGTGGCTTGTATGCCCCCCCCTTACTTACACTTTATTTCTAAAGGGAATACAAATATTCTCTATGGTGACTAGGAAATAATATTTTTCTCTATTTCTTCCATCTCAAAAAGAACTTGCTTCCTTCATCTCCCAAGCCAATTTCTCCAAATTTACATAGATCTGTTGTGATTATGAATGTCACCTATCTCCTACATAACAAACACATACCATTTTCAGGCCTTCTATCCAACTACATCTGGAGCTCTCTTTTGAATTCTTTATCTTTTATCAATCTCCTTACCATTTGCTTGCATGATCTACCCACTTCTCCATACATGTTTGAGAGAAAACCATTGATCACATATGTTTTAAGATGCAAAAATTGCTAAAATACTCCAAAGCCTATATTCATATGTGATTTGCATGCAGCAAGACAACAGATCCACACATCCACCATAGGTTTAACTCAAGAAAATAGATCCACACATCCACCACAAGTTTAACTCACGTCTTGATGATAAATTTGAGGTTGTCCTCACGATAGCTAGCATGAACATGTAGGCTGAGCATACACATAACTAGCATGAACAAGTAGGTTGAGCATACACATAAAGATCAATTGCAGATGTAGTGCACCAAATGTTACCCATGTGAATTATGTACAACTCACATTCACAAAAGCATACACATAACAAAAACACTGTTTATAGTTTCAGAATATGTTCTTAAGTACTTCATGATAACTCAATGATGAACAAATAGTACTAACCTGGTACTGAGAGGGGGGGGGGTGAATCAATACAGACAAAAATACAGTCTTAAACCAGTTTGACAGCAGACACTTCAAATGACTGGCAAACAGTGACACCGGTTTGAAATAGAGTGCAACTGGTAAAGCTAAGAATGACTGAGACAAACATTAACCGGTTACTCGCTTAGCTTTTCACTCAACTCAAGACTACACTACTATTTCACCCTTATGCATAAATAGGTAATCCATCATCAGATCATAATAATAGCTAGCTCAACATGTTTTATTGATAGGCATAAAACACAGAACCATCATATGCTTGACAGACAATAGGAAAGCATCACAAGATAAAAGAATCACACATGACACACATATTTTTCATGTGGAAACCCAACTAGGAAAAACCATGGTGGGGATGAATACCCACAAGCTATTTTTGAACTCTTTAGAAGTCTACTCTATTAGGAGCCTTGTCCAGTTAGAGACATTACAATAGGTTCTACTAGGAACCGATCCTGTTAGGAATCACCCGGTTAAGGGATGGCTAGAATACCCGGTTAAGGGTTAAACCTTGTTAAAGGTTACCTTGTTAGAGGATTTCAAGAACTCAATAGCTAAAGGATTTCAAACTCAATAGCTTTGAATTACCTTATTAAAGGATTTACAGTAAGTCGGTTAAGGCTACCCTGTTAAGGGATTTTCCAACTGTTGAGGTGGTTAGAGATCAATATGTATTACAATGATCCGGTAACAACACTCAATGCCAATGTAGATCCACTTAATCTCCTCTTCACCTTCTACACTGACACTTTGTAGGTATCACTTCTCTCCTTTTGGTCTGGCAAGAATCACGTATCCCTTCTCGTGGATGCACACACAACTTTTGCCAACAACCTTAGAAAGAGATACAACATCAACCTTATAGGAAAACAGATAGGTCAGTAGCATAAACCCTAAACCCTAAACCTGTTAGATTAAGGAATTTAAACGGTTCAATCCTGACCGTTGAGAACACTCCATTAATTGCAACAGTCTTGATCCAATCTCAAGACATTCCCCATCATCCATTTTCACCGATTTCATGGTGGTTGATAACCCATCACACATTATCACCATTTTACAGACTTCACACATTCCTAAGGTAGATAGGAACAATCTCCTTCATGCAAGATCCTTCACGTGCACAAGGCTGATGTGGCACATGATCTGTTCTTAATTACAATGCTAACTCATCACACAATGTCACCGGTTGAGCCACACATTCTTGAAGAACTTCAACTGGAAACCCTGAAGTTGAGACTACCAACTGATAGTCATACAACACTTCCATGTGCCGGTTCCCATAGGCATATACCAGTTCACCTTGAACAAGCACACCGCTTCACTTTAGCACAAATGTCGGTTCACAGTGTTATGTCAGTTCTCTCATATGTCCGTTCTCACCTCTTCAACATATTGACATCAATGACAACATACAATGTCATTATGTCCTCATACCGGTTCACATAATGCCAACACTTCATTAATTCAAAAATCCCATGAGAATCCTTGAAAAATCCATTTTGTGCATATCCCAAAAACATTGCATTCTTTGAGACCCCATTTCTTTGAGTTTGTCAAACAGTTTGCGTGGCTTGTTTATGCTTCTACAATTTTCATACCATATACTAGACCATTTCCAATGATATTATCTGACAAAAATTGCCTTCCCATTAAGCTTCATACATGTGACAATATTCCTTCTATCCATTAAGATTGCAGAGTCAGGCTTTAGACCTGCTAATTTCATTTGGTTGAAAGATAAAAATATTTATTACATATATCCTGCAATCATGGCATTTCATGAGACCACATTTCTATGGGGTATCATGTGAAACAATTTAGAGGTGTCACCTATGCTTCCACATTATGCATACTCATCCGTGAGGGTAGGTGCAACTACAATATGTGAGAAAAGATGCTGGTAGAAATTGCAGAGTCTGGATTTACACCATCTAATTACATTAATGTTTACCAGCGTAGTTCAAGCAGCAATGGTGGATGTCCATTCCCTATTCCAAAGCTCCCATATTGTCACAGGCCTGGAGTATGCATTAGTGTTGGGGACAATATAGATACAAGCGGGAGAAAACGGTTTAAAAAATTTTAAAATTTGAGCGGGATTTATAGTGGATGGTAACAGTGAGTGGAAACAACAAACGAGATGGACTAGAGGGGCCCACACCAACCACCTAAGCAAGTCAACTCTTAGAGTGTGTTTGTTAAGTGAGGCTGACTGAAACACCTTTTTCTTTAAGAACATTTTTAAAGAAAAGGAGTGGGTGGAGGCTGAGCTCGAGGGGCCACAACTATTCTAGTTCCAAAATAGACCTTTTGTACAATGTGTTAGTGACAGGTTAGTCAATCACAATCGTTAATTGCAAAATCGACAGTGTAAAACATGCAAGTAACATGTGTGTTGGACAGTCCATACAGTCTTTTTGGAGCCAGAATAGGCATGTCCAGCTCGAGATGCTTAATGAGAAGGTCATCATTCTTGCATTGCACTTTTGAGGACTTTGAATTAAAAAAGAAACTTAAGTAAGAGCATATGGAGCTTCTAGTCTGAGAAGAGACTTTATGGAGAGGTAAGGATCGTGAAACCTGGCTTGTGGTGGGTGACAAAAATATAAAATTATTTTAGGCATAAACAAAAGCTAAGAGGTGCTTCAACAAGGTGGAGGACATTGTGCGCTTTGATGGGAGGGTGGCCTGTTTCAATGCCGAGGTCAAGAAAGAAGCTATGAACTTTTTCAAGGATTTATTGGCCCCTATGGGTGTGGTGGATTCTTTTGACTCTGACAAATCTTAGATTGAATTTTTAGGTTTGTTTTTAATAAGGAAAACATCATGTTGACCACCCCTTTCTCAATTGATGAGGTTAAAGGAGTAGCTTTTCAGCTACAAATAGAGATAGCCCCTAGTCTAGACTATTTCACGATGTTGTTTTTCCACAAATGTTGGCATTTTCTTGAGAATGATGTTTGGAAGTTTGTGGAGAAATTCAGGTTGAAAAAGAGATTTGTCGAAGATATCAATAATACAATCATTGCTCTCATTCTAAAGAAGGATGTCTGTAACTCCTTTTCTAATTTTTGACCTATTTACCATTACAATTTAATTTACAAAATCCTTGCAAAGGCCCTTGCCAACTAACTCAAACTGTTTCTTCCCTCGGTGATTTATGCAGAGAAAAATGGCTTTACTGATGGAAAGGACATCATGGATAACATCATATTGGCCAATGAAGTGATCCAATCAACGACAAAGGACAAATTGAAGTGCATGCTCATTAAACTAGACATTATAATGCCTATGATTGGGTCAAATGGTGTTTCTTGCTTCTAATTTTACAGAGCTTATGTTTCGATCAACTCTAATTCAATTGGATGTTCGGGTGCATCTCCATGGTTAGGTTCTCAATTTCATAGTAAATGGATCCCTTTGTGGGTTCTTGGACTCTTCCAATAGGCTACAATAGGATATTATTTTGTCCCCTACTTCATTCATTATCATGGCTTAGGCCTTGGGGCACTCTTTCAATAGTTCAATGCACATCCAATTCACCAACGATACAACACTACTTAGAGAGGCTACAATTGAAGACGTGGAAGGGATCAAATCCATTTTTGATCATTATATGTGGGTCTCACGGTGCGTAACTGCACCAAGATGGTGAACAAAAAGGGGGTATCAGTGGCCACTTCTTCTTCTTTTTTTTTTTTCTTTTTTTTTTTTTTTTTCTGAAAATAGGTAAACCTAAACTTCAAAGAGATATTTGAAGGTCGTGCACTCAAAATTAGGAGTTGAGAAAACAATAAGAGTTGTATTACTCTAAATCTAGTTTCTAAACTACTAATTTTTTTTCGAATTGGATAAGATTAAGAGGGTCAAACCTTTCACGCACGAAAAATTGTTCCTAATTTTTTCAGAAAAATATAACATAGCTGTTTTCATGCGTTGCACAAAATATATAGTTAGATTTAGTATTTTGCAAAACCCTTTGGTAGTATGATGGGTGAGAGTGAGATCTAGAAGTCGTGTATTTTTTTGTAATTTTCCATTGAGCATTTTTGTTTTTATGATTTTTTGAAGTGACTGCATCTTGAAAATTTGGTACCTGTTTGTGCATTGGGCATAAGTGTATAGAATCTAGTGTAGAACAATAATATGTAATTTATTTTGAATTTGGTCAAGTATATCAAAAGTTAATAAAAGAATGGTAGACATATGTCTGTGAGGACTGTCAAGGCACTGATAAAGAAAATTAAAGTTTACTATGCTAAAGTTATCCAAAAATAGAAAAAATTGTATGGTTAGAAAACTAAGAAGATGTGTGAGAGTATTGGTGGTAATTTTTAGAGATAAACACTTTATCATTTGTAAACCTAATGATGATGAAGTCGAGAAATCATTTTGGAGGATGAAAAAACATGTAAAGGGACAAAAAAAAGGGGGGAAATGGGCTTACAAGCCTTAGGGTCATTTTCCAACCCTCTTACCAAGCCAAAACCTGCACAAGTTTTGAAAAACAAAAAATACTACTCGCAGTTCTAAATAACCCGTGCAGGCTATGTAGAACTAAAACCATTATTTTTTAGATTTTACAAAACCTAGATGGGTTATGTAAAACAA